>NC_051438.1:25643782-25855472 GCF_001649575.2 Kryptolebias marmoratus | reverse complement strand
CCTAAGCCTCAGTGGATATTCCTCTTCCTCCCCCCCAGGATCACCTCCTCTCCACCTGAAGTAAGATCAGCCTCTCCTCCTTTGCACATTGATTCTCCATTCAGACGACGTATCAGTAACTCACCTTTTTCCACCAGAGCGAATTCCCCACTGGTCTCTACCTCCTGCCCGTTGCCGTCCACTCCCCTGTCTGTTCCAGCCGCTGCCAGAAAATAAACTTCACTTTCCTTTTATTGTGTTGTTTGTAATTGCTCTGCACCAGAGTCTGGTAACCGAAACATGTCAAGCTTTTTCTGTTTTGGGGTTATTTTTTTTTTCATTCCTTCTGATGTTGACTTTCTGTAATTTTCTTGTATTCAGTTGTTCCCCAGTGTTTCATCACCTTGAGTACTTTTCCACAGTCAGCCTCTGCTCCTCTCACTCACACCTGTTCCTCTTTTTTTATTAGTCCCAGCTGCAGCCACCTGTTTCCTCAGTCCCAGCCTTCATATTCCCTCAGTCTTCATTCACCTGCACTCTGGCATTGTGGCTTCATGTCTAGTCTGGTTTCCCCTCTGCGCTCATTGAGTTTCATTTAGTTTACTTTGTATTTTCTGTCACATCAGCTCCTTTTGTTTTTAATAATTAAAATTTCTTAAGTTTTTATTCCCACAAACTGTGACACATATGTATCAAAATAGTTTGTAAATTCAAGTATACCCCTGATTATACATGAATGTTTGCTTTAAAATCATTTTGTTGTTGGTATGGAAAATGAAAGTGAACGTAAGCTGTCATTTCTACCAGTTTGATTTTAAAGTTCAGACTTTAAATAGCATCACAAATAGCCTCTACTGGCTCTCCTCTGTCTGACTGAGATGCAAGCCAATTTCTACTCCTTTGCCTTTCTGAAAACCAGACAGGGAAATATATCTTCCTCCTGGCTAACTATCAAGCTGCCAGTGTAACATTCGATCCCAGGGAGATTTAACACAACTTCATGTTGTAATCAACAAGAAAAACTCAAGATGGGAAGTAGTAAAACTGTAGCTGCAATTTATTTCATCTCACAACATCAAGTTAGTCTTTTTTCTTAAAATGAAATAGTTGACATTCAATCATAAAGTGAAAATAGATGTGTTAAATTCTGGAGGTGTTAGCCTGAGGAAGGTGTAAATGATGGGAGAGGGTTTCCTGAGATCAGACACCCCTCAGAGTGATAAATTGAGGGGAAGAGGTGACCAGCTGTCTGTTCTACCTCCTCCATGAATCGCTTCCAAGATTCTCAACTTTTAGTCTTTGGGAACCCAGGGGAGGAAGAGAAGCCATTTGGGAGATTTGCCTGACTTTTTCTGTTCAAATGTCTTTTTTTGGCACTTCCACTTATTTCCTGCAACATTCTTCTGTCACATTTCTACATCCTCTTTTTTTATTCCCGTGTATTTTTTCCCTACCTTTTGGTCCTTTTTTTTCCTCTGTCACATATCACCTAAGTTTAACTATTTTTCTTTTGTCTTCCTTTCTTAGCCATAATCTCCTACTGCCTGAATATGTCTTACAGCTTTGTTATACTTTCCTAAAGGTAATATTTACTGGGTTATAAATGCTGGAACCTTGTTGGCCAACAGCATTTGTAAGGGAATCTCCAGAATATGTTGTGATATTTGCCATTAATTTCTTCCCATTTTAATTTTGTTTGTTTTTGTACTTAAGTATAAGTATTTAGATGTAAAATTTATTTATTTTTTCCTGTTTTTTCTCTTGATGATGATGAAAATGGTGCAGGTGAAACAACATCCAGAGGAGGGGATGCAAGAAGCAAATGTTGGAACAACAAACAGCATCTTATAGGTCAGAAAAAAGCCTCTATGATTTGTGGGTAAAACATGTTTTATTACCATGCTTTTAGGTAGTCTGTTTTTCTTTTGCAATAAAACTCTGTAGTTTACAACCTGTCAAATATACTGCATAAAATACAGTACATAGGGAAGAATTGATTCAAACTGTTGATACTGTCACTATGCACCATATTTATTATGTTCTGCCTGCTGAAATAAATATGTTTATGCTTACTGGCTTAATTCCCACACCTTGGAATAGCGATAATAAATAAATGCCCAAATAGTCTGGCCTTTTTTACAATCAGGACACCTTTCTTTACTGTTTTCTGAGTGATCAAACGTTGCTCCCCTATGTCCTTGAGTTTGATCTGGTTATTAATATTCAACCTGCATTTCTTTATCAGCAATTAAGCCATCAGATTAATGAGGCATGAAAACTGCAGTCTTCATAATGAATCAGTTTTAAATGCTCTGATAACCAGTGTGAAATACTGTCATTCGTTCATCCTTACACCTGGAAGTCACAGCCGTTTTCAGCCTTCATTCTGATTGGCAGATTTATTGATTATCAATAGAGTCGAGCTACAGCAAGAATGAAAAGAATTCTCACCATGGTTGTTTCCTGAATGGAGCCAAAGCTGTTGATGAAAATGTTCACTCTGTCTTCCACAGGAATTCCTGGATTTAGATAAAGGGAAGGGGTTTTAGTGTCACTGTTTCGTAGCTGCTTTGAACTGCGTCTGAATCACCACTTTAACAGTAAACAGTAACATGCTCTGCCTTTCTTGTATTTAGATTGGTTTTGACTAAACACTGGAAAGCAAAAACGAAAATGTCTTCGCATCATATCCCTCTGTGACACTAATGCAGCAAACATTTATACCGACATCTCCCCCCACTTTACCATTTTGCATAAACTAATAAAGTTCTTAATGAATGCAGACTCCTCAGCCTGCTTTGAATAACTTTTTTTCCTTTGAGGTGTTTATTGGATCCTCCATCATCACGAAATAAACTCTGTTATGTTATTTCACAAGTTGTTGCACCTTATGTGGAGGTGGCGTAGAGCTTATATCGTCCTTGCGTTAAATAAACAAATTAGATTTTGATTTTACCTTTTTGATTCTCCGAGGTTTATAAAAGCAAGCAGCTCACCATTTTATATGCATTGGCAAAGCAATGCACAAGGCACAGCTTGATATGAAATGGGAGATTATGACATGGATGGTAACGGACAGGGAGCTTTGAGCCCACACTGAAATCAGGAGCAGATGTTTGGCTGCTGGACTCTTTACAGGCAGTCAGAGAGGGGATGAATCCACTCACTGCACTTCAGAAACAGTCTCAGCTCCAGCTGCTAAGAGCTGGGAATGGAAACTATTTTCACATCCACCTGAAGAATGGTAAAACTGTCCTTCAGACAGACAAAACAGTCTTATTATTTTTTTCTGCACATGTCTGTGTATTTCATCTTGTGTGATATGTAAAATACACTCTAAATATTCAGAGGTTCTGCTTCCTGTTCAGTAAAAAATGAAGCAAAAGCTGACAGAAATTAAAGGCATAGCCCAAGTTTAAAACAAAAAACATGTTATTATGAGGACAGGTATAACAGTTCTGGTTAAATGTCATAAATTATGCTGTTAAAGGATCAGTCTTAGTTTTGTGATTTTGTGAGATTAGTGAGCTGTTTTTGCAACAAGTACATGTTGGGAATCTGCCAATACCAAACCAGATTTAGCTCAATATCTACATTTGACTAAATTATAGCCTTTTTTTGTTGGCTAAGCTTAATTAGCTGTGGCATCCAACTTGAATTGGGGTTGACTCTTACTATTATTGAGTTGTAGAGGTAAACCCATTCATTACTTTCTAAGATCTTCAATAAAATTCATCCAGTGGATATTTTGCTAACAGACAGACAGTGTTTGTGCCAAAGTTAGCCTGAGCAGTGTCAATAACATTTATGGGATAGTTGGATAATTAAAGTAAATTTAATGAAATGTTCATTTACATTTTTCTTTGTTGGCAAACACCAGTTGTCTAAACCAGTGAGCCCAAAACAAATATTATCTGTGAAAGAAATGAAACACAGCAGCATACACTGACAGAAAAATGTGTGCTGGTATTTCTTATTAGAATCAATAAAGTTCATTCACATCACAGAATAATACACTCTTAATGTCTATGACATCTTGGCAAATAAGATCATTTCACAGGTTTTTAGATTGTAGTAATACATGAAATAGCACAGAATAGTAAATGGCAAACTTTATGAAGTTGTGAAAAAGATTTATGTGGATTCAGATTTGATTTTCTGATAGAAATTGGATTTAGATCCTATTAAAATGTCACTGGATGCAGAGTTATTTGTGATTCTGTTGTATTGTATACTGATTACACTTTAAAAACAGGAAATGCATGTTGTTGTTTGTAAATTTGAATTCTTGAGATACTTTCTGGAGCAGCATATCCTGAGAATGAAACTGAAGCTACATGAACTGGCATGACAAAAGCTTGGCTGAAAAGTAAATTATAACAAGACAGAAGCAGATGAAGAAGTGAAGAAACGCGCCTTTGAAGTTCGGCCTTATTCTGGGATCATAGCTGATCAGTAACCTGTTCAAGATGTTACTGGTTGAATTTGCAGGGACTCGAGCCAGATCCTCAGATGACAGCTGTCTGCAAACAAAGAAGATGGAGAGGGAACTTTAGCAGGCCAAATTCCTGGCAGATGAACAACATGGATGTTCGACTTCGAGCTGCTCTGTGTACTTTTTGATTAAACTATAAGCTGAGTGAGCTACCACTTTAGGATTAAACTGGCTTTTAAAACTTGGACCACCCACAAAATGCTTTTTGAGTAAGGCATTGTTTAGAAATGAGATGTGCTGCTATTCTGAGAGGTTTCCAGATAATGACTGGGGAAGAGAACGAGGTCACTGAGATTGAAAGAAGATGTTTTGAGTATTGCTCTCTTCATGGCCAAAAAAAGAAAGTCTATCCATTCTCTAATCAAAAGCCTGACTGTAACCTTGAACCTTACTTTGAATTTCAAAGTTCCTTTTGAATTACATCTTCCTTGGTCAGGTCATCAGTTCATCCAATAATGAGTCCAATTGTACATGCTCACATTCAGACCCTCTACAAATTTAAAACGACCAGTCCTATCTACGTGTATGTCTTTGGATTTTGAGAGAAAATCAGAACATATGTGAAAAACAAAGAACATCAAGCAAGAATATTTAAGCACCACAAAGAAAAGCACCAAAAAGAGTAACTTTGCAAATAATTAAAAACCTAGGATGCCTTAAACAAATGCATATTGATTTTCACGCCAGCGTTTTAAACTAAAGATTATGTTATGATGAGAAATGACAGACAATGAAGTTATGCACAATCTCACGTGAGACATCACACACAGAGTATGTATTGTGACTGACTGTCAGCTACCACCACATCAAATTGTAGCTAAGTAGCTGTAAAAGTGAAGGAGTTATAGCCATTTTATGTGTTGGCTAAATTCTGTTAGCTGTGGCAACCATTTTGAATAATCAGTTTTGAATGTACATTCAATAATTCCTTTCTAAAAGTTTCATTAAATATTTTCCTAACAAGCGCATTGACTCCAAAGGTTGCTGCTAAAGTTTTCAGCAAAGATCCTTTGGAGCACTTCAAGTATTTCAAATGAGTCTCAGCTTCAAGCTCCCCAAATTTTAGCACAATATCAGAAAATTTGATTAAATGATAGCCAGTATTATACTTTCTAATATCATTTGGCTGTGGGACCATCTTCAATTGGATTGTCTCTAACAGTAAATATACAGTACATTCAATGATTATTTTCCGAAAGTTTCATTTAAATCCTTTCAATGGTTCATGAGATACAGTATGTTGCTAAGAGACACACTTGAAACTGAATTGCCATTTTTTTAAACAAGATTTTTTTTTTAATTTGTTTGTGCTCAGAATATGTGCTGGGGATCAATGTCAGCTACTACCACACTAAATACCTGGTCAATATCTGTAGAACTGATCAGGTTATAGCCATTTTTGTATTTTAGAAGGTCATTTAAAGGGCAAGACAGGATCAGGCATGCAGGACTTGGAAAAACAAAAAGCTAAATTTACCTGCCAAAAGAATCCTCCTACTCAAAGCACTGTACATATCATGAAGTAAACTTTACCATGCACTCAGGACAAGTTCAAGTGTTTTTCAGGAATGATGTGTGTATTTGTTATGCAGTTCCCCTGATCAAAGTGAAAAACATCATTCCCACCCACAAAACCTCTTTCTTTTCTTCCCTCTTGTATTTAACCAACTTTTCTGACCAACTTGAGCACGAGAGCTTAACTGGAACCAAATGGCTTCTCTGATCCATAAAGGCATCTACAGTATTAAACATGAAATATGGCATTCAGTCTTCAGTTGCCAATACACAGACCACATCAAACAGTCTAGTCCTCATTTTAAGAAGCTTTCCTGCAGAGTCTGTTTTACTATTTAAGGAAGTAGAAACTGTAGCTTTTTGCTGAGCAAGGATAATAAAACCTCTGAATGCATCAAACTGTATTCTCCATCCTGTTTTGACATGAGGGCTGTGTTGTTTTATTTAACCATGATCTCTGATTGTAACATGTTTATTTCAACTTTGACACATTGCATATTTCAGTAGTTTTGACCCACATCTAATGTAGGTTTTAATGTGTTTAGTGTAGTTAAATTATTTTGCTGCTATCCATTTAATTTTTGTGATGAATGCTAGAGAAACCACATGTTGAATGTCTTAATACATTTATTTTAACTGTATTTTAATGGACAGTTGACAAGATAAAACACATATATGAAGACATCACATAGACTCCAGCAAAACATCTTTATTAACACTGATGACCAGCAACATCAAATTGACAATCCACTATGCTGAAAGCAAAAAATTCAATGAATAAGTATAACATTTGTCTAAAAAGTAAAGTGACAGAAGTTATTTTATGTTTTGTTAATCTGGTTTAATTTCTGTGTATGCAATAAGAACATATGCATGTGTGTGTCTATGCATGACCATGCCACATAATGTAGGCGAGGGAAAGATTTACAAGAAGAAAAAAAAAAACAACTTTCAAGGTCTTTCCTAAAATAGGCAAGGATAGTTTCTAGAGCACCCTGAAGATGTCAGCAGGGTAAGATCAGGATAGCAGGATTTAGTGTTAATTTGTGCAGCACAGCTAAGTGTTCTCTTTATCATCTTTAGATTTGCAATAAATGTTAATTTTAGTAGTTAGAAGATGTCACTTCTCGTACATTACGACAGCATTTACGGTTTACTTACGATGGACAGTAAACCTGCTTTCCTTTCTTCTTTCCTTTCTTGGCTCCTTTTTCTTTAGCAGATCCGCCCTCTAGACAAAGAAAAAGAAGCAGGATAAAGATGGCAAACTTCTTCCTGTCCATTCTGATGAGAGAGGTGCCTGTGAAGCAAAAAAAAAAAAAAATCAAACTATTAAAATACAGCAAATGAAACACACGTTTAAAGTCATTTAAGATTCATGTGAACTGTTAGACAGTTATTTTTGTATTTAATTTGTACTTCGGCTGCATTTTTTGAACATTCAAAGCTGAAACTTTGCCTAATATTTCTCTTTAAAAGTGACATAACTATTTACACTTATGCATGTCACATACAGTAAAGTCTAAAATCTAAATAACTTGGTTCAGTCAGTAAAGACATAAATGCAATCACTGAAGCAATGTGCCTTAATGGTGATGATGATTCAGGTTGTTTTAGTTGTATCTGACCTTTGGAGGATATCTTAAATCGAAGTATCAACTGAATCCTCTAAGCATCTGTTCAAACCTGCATAAAAACAGTTTAATAAGACTGTTTCCTGACTTTATTAAGTTTAATACCTTTTGAAACTTTATACGATTTAGGGCTGCTGCAAAAATATGAAGCAAGATACACACATGTAGATAGATAGATAGATAGATAGATAGATAGATAGATAGATAGATAGATAGATAGATAGATAGATAGATAGATAGATAGATAGATAGATAGATAGATAGGAGTCCATTGAAAATCTGCCTGCACTGTGTAAAACAATGAAGCCTTTTTTTTGTGTAGTGACACTGGAAACAAACAGTAAAGTCAGCAGTCCTTCCTCCCATCGCAGCACACACCCTGCCAGCAGGTCTGTATATTAACTGAGGCAGCTTAGTGTCTAGACAGAGACGCCCTCTCTCCTCCTCACCGCTCTGCCTTTTTAACTCCTGGACTGATCATTGATCATTTTTCTCCTACAGACATTTTTTTCACACCACACTTTAGTGCCTTTTGTCTCAATGTGAACATCTTATGTTGCCTGAACTAAGACAGAATTGTTATTGATCTGATCCATTTCCACTAAGTTGGACATTGAGGAGGGCTTTAAACTGGCCAACGTGCATCATAAGTTATCCTCGAAGTATTAGAAAGCAATAAATGGACTGGTGTCAGTGTTTGACTTGGCTTCACTCCATGATTTCTTAGAAACTGTTTCTTAAGTGACTTTCTAATTCCATCTTTCATGCTGTCTGTATATTTTTTTAAAATGACAACTCAGTTTCAGCATCTCTGACAATCTTTCTTTTATTTATTTATTTATTTTTGTCCTGGCAGAAAAAAGGAGATAGCTGTCAGTAATATAAGCATACAATACCCTGTGAATATTTTTAATATGAACTGTATAAAATACATTCAGAAAAGTTATTATGACCACATTCAATGTGCTTTCTAACATAAAGATTCTGCATGGCATTGATTAACGACCCTTGATTTGATAAATTATATCATAAATCTATGCTACCTATTTGTGGCACATGTTGTGTAAATTAAAAAAGCATGTCCTCCGTTGATTATTATGTTAAAATTAAACATCTTGAGTATTCAGATTTTGGTAATGAGACCACAATAAGAAAAACCTAGAATAACAAGAAAATAAACAAATGAAATATATCATAAAGTTGTTTTTCTTACTTTTCAACCTTGAGCTGGGCACACTGAGATTTTGAGCAAAGTCATCAAAGAATACAAACTGCAATCTGACAGAAAGACAGAAACAGCTGTTCTAACCTACAACAAATACCTGACTGTGAGAAATCAGGCGTGGCATATTTGCTGCTACAACCCATGTCTCCCAACAAGAACACAACATGAAATGAAGCCTAATCAATCAAGTATCTGTGATTAAAGTTCAAAGAAGATGGGTGTAAAAAAATGTTTTTAGTTTCAAACAAAACAGTGATGTCAGCAGAAGCCTGATCTTACATCTTACAATGTATTCTCCATATGTTATAAGTGGGGTAGCATAAAGATAAAAGGATTGAAGTCATGAGGAGCTGTCTGCTTAGAAGGTTTTATTATTAATGTGCAGTAAAGCATCAAGCATGATGTTATGTCCAAGATAACTGAGTCCATGTGTCACATTCCGAATTGAATATTACATATTGTCAAAAAATCTGCTCTTAATCAAATTGTATCAATTTATTTTAGGTTTAACTTGACTTGTTGTCTCTTTGCATTCAATTTATCTTCATAAAATGCTGAAATTAGTCTATGCATTGCTGTGGATCAACTGCAAACAATTTGAAAAAGAGGTCATCACGAACACGCTCACTGGGGGAAAATAAAAGCTGAGTTGTGATCTGAGCTGAGACCACCTTGGAACAAGCTTAGTCAACTTTGCACCGCTATTGACGAACATCGCCCTTGCTCTGTTTTACTCGTGGCAATGTTAAAAGTGCAGAGACTTTGTCATACAGTGACTCAAGCAGCCTTATATGGGCTGCCCTGTGACTCTCAGGTCAGTGTTCAACTCTGGTCAGTTCATAAGGCCCACACACTCTGCCCATTTAGGTTCAGATCTCCACGCTGGGTGTAAACATATCATTTTGTGAACATGAACATGGTTTAACGATATGCTCACATTCTCAAACTGTAAACACAGCATATTAAAGGTGCTCATGAAATAAAACAAACTATGAAATAAAACATTTTAAAAAGCTCATCTGTAACTTAATCAAATGGTGCAGTTTGAAAGAGTCTACTCCAGCATCTTTTGCAGATAATTTAATGCAATTATGAACTAAGGGTCTGCACTCAGTGTAAACAATCTCGCTCTGAATTAGCTGAAAACAAAGTGGAAGCTTAAGTCACGTGACTGACCTCCATTAGGCTGATTGTAGTCTGTGTAGGTAAACATATGTGGTCGGTAAATGTAACGTTTGACCTATTTTCAGTCACTTTGGATGCTTCTGTAAGTAAACAAACACATGTGGTATTTGGCATCAGGTCACAAGTTTCTCATTTAAGAGCACATTAACCAATGATATGAGAAAAATATGGAACAGTTCTTTTTCTTACTTTATTTGTATTTATTTATTTACTGTCCAATCTTCATGACTTTGCACTGAGTACATTTAAAACAGCTTTTAATTAATGTGATAATTAGGTCGATATATAATAGGAAGTTCTGTTCTGTAATGACTTGACTCCTTTGACTATTGCAAACTTCATGGGTCAAAGAGTTGTTTTATTTATTTTTGTTTGTTTCTCTCTGACTGCTTGAACCCACTGCAGGGCCTGTGTTGAATAAAATACCGATATGCAACAAATGCAAAACAAACGAAGAGACCAACCGGAGCTCTCACAACCTGTGGCTGCACGTCGCTTTGAGTCTCCTTCTAACAACAGAAAAGTAAGTAAGAGAGGCTGACACTCGCCTGGAGCCCGAGCATCAGAAGAGCACGGCACCAGGAGCAGCAACCACCATGACGGGGGCTCGCAGGGAGAAGATGCCAATACATGTGAGCGCCGTGCTATCAACATGCAAAACCGTGTAAATCGTCAATCACGAAACACGGCACGCAGCTGCACTCACCGTTCGGGGGTGTCACCTGTCAGTCCCTCGCAAAGGTGGTTCCCGTGAAGCTAAGTGTGCTCAAAAAAAAAAAAAAAAAAAAAAAAAAGGTTATCAGAGCCTTCCAGACCCGTCGCTGTCTTTCATTTCCATTCTGTTCTCTGCTCACTCCTGTGGAGCAATTTGTTGAGTGGGTTTTAGAAAGATAAAAAAAGTTACATCTCGGCAATTTGCCAATTTTTTGTTTTGTCCGCGCCTGCTTGTTGTTATTTTGAAATCGGTGTGTATATATGGCTGCTGCCCTTTCGCCTCGGCTCGGGATGCCCAAGATGGAGGCTTTGCGTGTACCTGTCATGCAACATGCGCAGTAGCGGCAGCGTGGAGCCGGAGAGCATCACTCCCATCAGCACCACGGACAGCCGCTCCCCGCCTCCGCGTGCACGGCCGCCGCTGCTTAACGCCGAGACGGCATGACGCCAGCAGAATGAAATCCTGTCATACAAGAGATGCTAGTTAAAGCCTCACTGTGACAGCCTCTGTGGTATCAGGAGCCATTAGAGACAATCAGAGCTGCAGCTCAGATCAGAGGATCTCCAGTCAAGTTTAGTGTGATTCATGGAGTAGATTACT
Source organism: Kryptolebias marmoratus (assembly GCF_001649575.2). Classification (NCBI taxonomy): domain Eukaryota; kingdom Metazoa; phylum Chordata; class Actinopteri; order Cyprinodontiformes; family Rivulidae; genus Kryptolebias; species Kryptolebias marmoratus. The sequence goes on along the minus strand of NC_051438.1, from coordinate 25,844,124 downwards.
TATGTGTAAGATGTCGTTTAAATCTGTAGAAAATTAGAAAGTTAAATTAGCAAATTTATCCTCCTAGGTCCTGGCGTCCACACATGGAGGCATCACTGTTTGCTAAGCATTCCTTGATTCACATCAGGTCCCAATCAGCCCAAACAGCAAAGAGAAATTAAAAATGCATGCCATGCAAGAGTTCGTGTCCAAGGAGGTTAAAACAGAAGCCCTAAGGTTATCAAGCTGGTATAAAAAAAGAACTAAGCTATAAAACCCAGCTGATGTTTTAGGGATTTGCTATTAAATTATCCTTACATTAAATTGTAACAAATAATTAAATGCCTAGAAGGAATGCATATTGCCTGCTGCCCCCTTGTGCTGAGAGGGGATGACATCAAACCCTGTGAATAACTGTTAGTGCTCAGAGAATGTGTTGAGGATGACTCTCAGCTACTGCCATGTCAAATTTGAGCTCAATATCTGTAAAACAGGCAGATTTATGAAAAGGCTGCTTAGCTGTGGTGGCCATTTTGAATGGTGTTGACTCCAGGAGTTAATCAGTTTATCTGATAATTACTTAAATGGAGAGTTTCATTAAAATACATCTCATTGTTCATAAGATTTTGTGGTAAAAGTCAAACAAATGAAAACACACACATGCAAAAACATTATCTCCGCTTAGCCTTTGGCAGCAGGCAATAATAATTCAACAAAGAAATTACTTACTGGGAAAATGCTACTTTCTGTTAATAATAATAATAATAATAATAATAATAATAATAATAATAATAATAATAATAATAATAATAATAATAATAATAATAATAATAATAATAGTACACATTTATCAAAATTTTAGCCACCTGACTTCCAGAAATGTTGCCTTTTGTTCTAAATTTGTCTGAAACATTTTTAGCAAATGCTGTTCCACTGTTGGCTAAAATGGAAAATTAATAGTTTCAATTTAAAAAAAATGGATAAATGAAAAAAATGTTTTTGGACTTGTCCTGCTTGAAATTAATTGCAATGTAAGCATCTACATTTCCATAGAAAATACAAATTTCCAAATAAAGAGGTAAAAATGGATGTACTGGTAAGACTGTTCCCTTAGTTCTAGTTATCAAATTCAGCTTGTTTGATTTTTTTTTTTTAATCCAGTCAGTCTTTTCATTCATTTACATTCAAGAGTTGGAACAACAATGTGTTGCTGTTGTTTTTTTATTATTATTTTAGCATCCAAGTACTATAAATCCATGTTGTGAAGGACCATTCAAATGAAAAATGAATGCATGGAAGCCTCCTTCCATAATTACTGTCTGTGACAAAGCTTTTGGCACCAGACCAAACAGCTACAAGCTTATCAAATAGTTTGACTAAATATATTCTCATACTATTGGCTTTTAAAATCCAGCCAGTAAAGAGCTATTAGATAAAAAGTCATTTCATGGATCATATACTGCTTAAAACATTTATAGGATTTGATTTTTAATACTGAAACATTCTGTACAGTGTAGAGTTTCCTGCATCTGGTGAGATCTAAAGAGGTTTTTTGGTCACTGAAACAGGTTGAAAAGTTGATCAAAACATGATATTTTTGGCTGATAATAGGAATATTTGCTGTGGATGTTCACATGGGAACAAAATACTGGAAATAATAACATAACCATTTTATTGAATTTCTTTCTCTGACTTTCTGTTTTGATGGTTTAAGGTGAAGCGGTGACATTTTGAGGAATGGTTTTGTCGTTTGATGCTAGTGGAACTCATAACTGTGCCATACGGGAAAAATATAATCTGAGCTTGTTTACTAACCTAAAACACTTCTTTGGTTCCTCCAATCATTCCAGGCCTTGCACATACAGTAAAATACACACATCTTTTTGTGTTTTGTGTCTTACTAACAAAAGAAGCAGGTCAATTAACTTGTGATCAAATAATTATATGTATACAATAAGGAAACTTTAAAAATCTTTCATTTTCTATATGTATCAATTGAGCAGCCACTGATACAAAATGCTTCATAACCTCAGTTGTTTCTTATAGTTTGTGACCATTAAGTAGATGTTTATTTATTAACATGTAAACATTTTTCTAAATGGTGATCATGACTATTTTATGAGTCCATGAAGAACTGAGAAGCAGATGGAAGCACTTAAACACATTTAGTTTCATGACAGGACAGAGTTGGCTTTTCAGCTCAGCAGTTCATAGTTGTGATATTCTTGTCCATCCATCTGCTCAGACAGTTTTGTTCCTGTAAAATTCCCCTCAAACCCACTATTTCTGGACTGAAAAACTGAGGTAACATTACTCTTTATGACAGATGAGTTGAACAGTTTAAAGTCAGTTATTTAGGTGGTACAATGATGGCGATCGGTACTTCTTTAGTCTTGTTCTCGACATGTTCTTTTAACCTGAAACATTACAAATGTGGCTAATTTGTAACAGCTCATTCAAATAGCCTTATAATCTAACATGCAATAGCTGAAAATTTATTGCCACATAATCAATACAATATAAATGAGGGGATAGATGCAGTCTTATCTGGTTTAAAAAAAAAACTGGCGTAGCTGCCAGTAATTATTAAGCTGCTGGATAAATTTCACCAATTAAGACAAAATCAGGTTAAATCCATTAACATAAATAAAAATGGACAAAGTGACTTTTTCCTTTGCCCAAAATTGAAGTTAAAATGTTATCTTTTGGGTGCTGCCATGTTGTATTTTTGGAAATAGAGTATGCACACTAGGGATGTGAAGCTGTAACCTCAAATTGAAAGTCTCTTCTACACACCCTTCCATCTCACTAGTAGGCTCTCACATTGTCAATCATAGTAAAATCATTTTTTGGAGCCTCAATTAACTAAGTGAAGGCAACAATCTTTTTAAAACATATATTTGAACTAACAGTAGCAAGGTAGGAACCACATGAATAATAAAAAAACAAATCAACACTTAAATAAAAGTGTGTATTTTATAAAGTGTATTTTAATTTTTTTTAGTAAGGAAAATTTCCATGAAGGAACAGGGCTTAAAACTTGTGATCCTGCCACTGGGTGGCGCTCATCATGTGTGGCTTCAACTTCTGACTTCCTGTCCAGAATCTAGTTATGTCATTGATAAGAAAAAGCACAATTTAAATTTAATAAACTGGTATTGTTATGTCTTTAGGGCCCATAATGACAAGAAACTTTGGGCTCTACAGTTTATTTGTTTGGACATAATGCATTCTAAGTGGTTGTATGCAAAGTGGATCGTTCAAAAACTTGTTTCATGACTCTTCTGTGAATCAACCTTAAAATATAGCTTTACAAATTCTCTTTTTTTTCTCATGCTGATATTAAATTAAAGCAACTTACATCCCACATTTTACATATAATAATTTTCAGTTTTGACCTTGAATTGTGAATGCTTTCATTACAGTGCTGTGAAATGATGAAATAAAATCTGAGTCAGATGTTAGAAACAGCTCACAAATGGAAAACTGTGTCACAAAAATAACCCCATGACTGGATTTAAAGTTTGTTTCCATGAAAAACATTCACATAAATTTCATTTTGGTCATAACTTTTTCACACAAAGGTTTTAATAAACATCCCAGAGGGGTTTGTGTCAGGTTTCATTTGTTAAGTGTAAACACTTGACAAGAAATGGACAGGAAGTCTGACTTTTTGCTTCAGCAATGAAAATGAAATCTATTGCAGAACAATGCTGAGTGGATTCATATCTCAGTCATCACTTCATGTCATATAACTTGTTTGGCTTTTCCACGCTGATTGCTCTAATATAATCCTGACTCTCGTGGCACAGGATTTACATCCATTAATTAATGTGCACCACATGGATAGAAATAAATGACTTATGTCACAGGTCATGGGCTCTGGTGTTACAAAGAAAAAGCAATCAGTTGAGCACAATGATTCTTTTGTGTTAATCTAAAAAATAAAAAAATTCTGGCTGCCTTTTAAACATGGGTGTGATGCGCAATAATGTGCAAAGCCAGAAATATGTCAGATTAGATTGATGCAGTCTTCTGTGATCTATTATTACCAGACGTGCAATTCACACTTCTGCAACTACTTTCCTACTGGAGACACACTGATGTCACTACAGAACACCCATTTCACAATGAACTGTCTGCTATTTGTTTTCATTTTAGAAGTGATTGATAGTTCTTTAACTGAGCCCAGGGAGGTTTTATGGGCACAACTTTGAATATGTCACAAGATAAATTGCTCAGAAGAGAAAATAGCACATGCCACAAGACCTTTCAGAGTGAATGAGACTATGAGGAAGAGTAAGTCAGAAACACTGTAGAATTTCCAAAACAATTCTAAATTTCTGTATAGTTTGTTCATTGTTACTCTTCTTGTCTGAGTCTGAGGCTCAGTTTTGCATCAGTAAAAAAAAAAATATGAGCACTTTTCTACAACCAGTCCTGCCTATTAGACAATTTCACATTTGCAGAGTGCAGGTTTCAAACACAGCGATTTTCTGATGAAATTTGGCAGCTGGGAGAATCTGACCTTTGCATCGTTGAATAAGCAGATGGCCTTAATGGAAGCTAGGACTTCCCTGTCAGCACTCGTCTCATTAGTCCAACACTAACGAAAATTACTGCAAGGGCATTGAGCCAGGAACCTGTTGAACGTATCCATCCCAAATAAATTTAAAAATGTTTTCTGGTTAGAAGAAAAATCCTCAAGGACAACAGGTTGCTCTAAAGTTAAATGTCCAAGTTGATTTTTTTGAACTGTGGAAAGGCTGAACATGTGTAAATGTGAGATTTCCATTTCTATGCATGAAGTGATTAACTGTCAGACACACAGTATAACAGTATAAACTACACTGCAAAATTACATTGTTTTACAAAAGATTTACTTCTATTCCTCTTCTGAACTAAAATTGAAGAAGACCTTTGATTTGATACCTTGTCTAACAAGAAATTATCAGATTCTTGAAGCTTTAAAAACAACGATTAGATAGAGATCATATCAGCATGAGAACATATGTATCTACTGGACAAACAAAAGAGTTGATATTTTTTAAAAAAAAAAGAAATCATTATTCCCAGATTATCAGAACAACTCACTTATATGTTCTTAACAAAATAAATGTGAACCCTTTAGTTTCAGTAGAAGGGACACTTCAGTTGTGAACAGGAACAAATTTAACAAAGGAAAACAATCTTTCAGAAGTGTTTTTATTTTATTAATGAGGATTTTTGAAATTAGAAATTAACCGTGCTTCAAGATAAGGGTTTCAACCATTGTTTGACTTTAAATAGGATAAGCAAATTAGAAAATGGTTGGATGAGTGAATGGATGACTACATCAGACTTTTTTGAATCAGAAGATGAAATATGCTTCCTTTACTGGAAACAAAACGTGTGTTGCTTTTAACACAATTAGAACATTTCCCACAGCATTTAAGAGCGGCTGATGCAAACTCTGAGGGCAAGAGCCTGCCTGTAGCTCCAAGGGGCACCACCAGGGGGCTCTGGTTTCAAAGCCAAGTGCAGCTTGGGGCAATTGGTCACCATGAGGCCAAACTTTCTGCATGTCAATCATGAGCAGAAGATTAACCACAAAGCATTACAATTTTAATGATTTATTACAGTGCTGACATACTTTTAGAAGCTACAAGAAGACGTGCTTCTTTGAACACAAAGTCAGCTCAATCTGTTTCTCTAAGTTTTTTTAACAGTTCTGGTGTTTTTCACAATTGTTAACAGATCGTATTTTTTTAAGTTTTGAGGTAGAGACCATTTGTTTGTTTGACAATATGTGTTCTAAAAAAATGAGCAGCCTAATGGGATTTAGCCTTGAGCTGATGACTGTGAAAACTCAGTTGTATACATTTGGTGGACACAAACCCACCTCCCTGACGGCATGTCTCTGCATACAAGCAGTGACCCAAGTGGTTTACCTTGTCCTTAATTTACTCTGTTTATTTTATTTCCTTTGTATCAAAGCCTCCACATTTCACAGGACCACCGTGACAGCAGCAGTCAAATGTGGATGAGACAAAATACCCGGCTTTTACAGACAAAACCTCATGAAACGAGTGAGTGTGCGCACATGTGTGTGTTTGTGTATGTGTGTGAGTGCATGTGTGTATGTAAAAAAAAAAGAAAAAGAGGGATTCCACAATGTGAAGTGCTGACATCTGCTGCAGGCCCTCGCAGGGCTGGAATGTGATACTCTCCTTTACACAAAGGGCCTTGGCCCTTGCAGCAAGCACATGAAGACCTCTGTTTGCCTCTCTCCACAGGGGAAACTCAATTATGAAATGACTGTATCAATGCGCCGTCCCATTTTTCCTCAAGCATTACCTTTGATTAAAGCCACTAAACCCTTCCTTCATACCTTGAAGCTCCAGAGAAAGCTGCTCTGTGCTCCCTTTGAGGAGTTCCTCTCTGAGCTATGTAAGACTGGGGGTAAATTGCTGCAGCATTGCATCATATGTCCGGCTCAATGGGTTCAATATGTCTCCAGCGCTCCTTTGATTGTCGTGTCTGTGCTGCTGCAGAATTAACCTTACAGCATGGGGATACACTGGTGGGTTTTGCCAACAATAGGGCATGAGGAACCACATAAAACGCAGCTGATGAGGTACTGCAGCACTGTGCTGGGGTGAAAGGAAATTGGGAACAGGAGGCAGTATTGTTTCAAGCAGCAACTTTGATTTGATATTACAAATTGAGAAGCCCTTAAACATTTTCTTCCACAGAAACACTTAGGAAGGACATAAAACAGAATGTTAAAGAATTTAGGGAGATTTTTTCTTAATTTTATATATAAAAAAATAAACCAAGCTTCAGAAAATTCACCCAACAAACAGGCATTTGGTATTTCTACTGACTGAAAACATTTTAAGTGAACCACAAGCTCTTATGTGAATAAGCACCATGGCCCTATGTGTATATTTTAATTTGATCCACCAGCACCATGTGAAAGCTTCAGTCACATGATTTACCTATTTTAGACTGGCTGTTGTTTTTGTAGGTAAACATATGCTAGAATTGGACAAGTGTAGAAGACAGTTAGGTGGAAAAATAAAACTGAATCTAAATCTCTTTTTTCTCTTTTCAAAGGAAAAAAACAAGGAAGACAACTGGCAAGAATAAATTGGGGATCACGCAGGGCAGTGGAGCTCAGCATTCAAACATGAAGTTTATGCAAAACTTCTGCTAGACTGGTAAGTTAAATGTTTGACCTATTTTTAGTCACTTCAGCTGTTTCTGTAGGTAAACAAACGCACGTGGTAGTTGGCATCCGGTCACATATTTTGTTTGTTTACATTTGTGTTTGTTTTTTTTTTTTTTTAATTGAAAGACACATCAACCATCAATATGAGAAACATCTTGTCCAAACTCTGTTTATCACTTTATGTTTTGGTTTTTGGACCCACATTTTGGAATTGCATATCAATAAATCCGAAAAACTACTGGAGTAAACGCTTTCAAACTTCACCATTTGATATAGTTCAGGATAACTTTTATGTTTGATTCTATAGTGGATTTATTCAGATCCCATTTGCATCATATCATCTCCTTCATTAGGGGCGGCGGAAGCTTGGTGGAAGCTTGCAACCCTGGAGCTGCCGGTTCGAACCCAGGTTATATGAGGAAGGGCATCCGGTGTAAAACAATTGTCTAATGTTTTAGGCGAGTTCGGTCAATAAAGACGGGAGCAGCCGAATGAACACCTCCTTCAGAACATATGCTTGTGATTTACTTTGTTCTGTTTAAACACTAGAACTTTTTTGGAAGCTTGTGCATTTAAAACACGGGGAAAGAGAAAAAAAAGCTGAAACTGCAAAACACCTCATTAAATTATGCAGCAATGTAATGGTTAATATCCAGGGGAGTTTCCTTGGCCGGGAAGTTGTGCTTTATGCATAGCACCTGTTGTGCCGTCAGTTGCCAGTCTCCAAAAACCCAACCCCGTCCGCGCAGCGATATTTTATCTCAGTCTTCAAGTTATGACTCCAGACCGCGCCAGACAACAGAACTCGTCTCGGTGTTGCGGATGGTTTCTGGCCACAGGCTGGATCAGGTTGCGGGACTCCCTCGCTGCCTCTGTGTGTGAGCTTTATTCGCTTTAATGCGTAACGAGCTGCTGGGATTTATAGGACGGAGAGCAGAACGCACCCTGGGCGCGCACTTGAGCCAAAATGCATCTGTGTATTTCTGATCATCCTGTGCCATAGATGATATGCGTGCATAAAGACGATTTTCCAACTAATGCTCGGATTTGAACTGCTTAAACTTTGTTCAGTTCAGCAACTTTCCACAGAACCAACAGGTGCGCACTTGCACGGCGCAGCAGAGGCAGGTTTGGGAGCTCTGCAGAGGCTTTGTTCTCATTCATCAGTTTAAAAAAAGAAGAAAACTTTTTTTTATGCGGAAGAACTGATGATTAAGATTATGTGGATGTTATTCAGTGCTTACCCTTCCCAAATGCGTCCAAATCAGCCCCCGTGTCTTGTTAACGACGCATGTTTTTGCTGATACGACCCATTCTGTGTGCATCCGCGCTTTGGAATCGCAACTACCACTCATCCAAATGATCCTTCCATTAATATTCCTCCTTGCATCGCTTCTCCAACAATATGGCACAGAAGCAGAATCGAGTCATGACAGCAAATTTCACCTTCCAAGTGTAAAGGAGCAAAACGGTAAGTGTTCATTGTTTTGTTTTGTTTTTTTGCGTGATTTTGCAAAGTTATAAAAGTGTAAATAGGCTTGAAAACGTCTCTTAAACAATAAAAGGTCCATTCTTACTTGGCTTAAAGCCATTCTTATAAAAAAAAGTGCGCATGTGGGATCGTGTGAATGGTCGCATTTCTTCCAGTTCAAACAGCTTTGCCCAGGATAGGAAGTTCGAAATTACACTTTTACTTTTAAAGTGTACCCGTGTGTGTGTGTTTAAGAGGGGAAACCCTCCTGAAATTCCACGTCCCACGGGAGAAGTTTTTCTTGTGAACATGAAAAAGGCTCTATTCATTCAGCAGCAGTGCTTCGGGCCAAGTAATTACTTACCTGCTGAAGTGACTGTGGCAAAGTCCATCAATACAGAAATGTAGTTTTTTCTGTTTCATACAAGCTGATGTTAGGTTCACAGCTGTCATAGGGAAGCTTAGATAAGTACATAATTATCATGGGATATATGCCATGATTGGTCATTTAACAACCAAATATTTATTGTTTTGTTTTTGTTTTTTTCTGTGGGGATTGGGTCTGTGGTGCGAACACAGTGATAGGTTTCAAATCTTAAAACGAAAAAATAATAAAAGTCTAGCATTCCTTGAAGCAAAGCATATCACCTGCCACCTTCCATGCCAGAGTTTTGAAAGTTATAGCTGTTTTAGTCAAACTTTAAAAAAAGGTCATGTGTAATCTTTTGTAATATCTCAGTGATCTGGTATGATCCATTAGTGCTATGTGTTGTAAATGACTAGCCACTACTATGCCAAATTTTAGCTTAATATATGCAAAATTCACTATGTTATGGCTATCTTTGTGTTTACTAAGGTCAATTAGTGGTGGCCATCTTGAATTGGATTGACTCCAAAGGTCCACCAGTTGTAATTGTTCCGACAATAATTGAGCTCTAAGAGTTCATTGAAATTCATTTGGTGGTTTATGAGATTTTTTGCTAACAGCCAAATAAAGTTGACTTCAACAGTCATAGCCAAGATTTTAAGCAAAGATGTCCCACAATGCATTGTGCTGAAAATGTCTATTGGAGATGCTGTTCAGCTACTACCCTACTAAAGTTAAACTCCCTATATGTAAAACTAGCTGAGTTGTATCCTTTTTAGTGTTTTCTAAGGTCAGTTGGCTGCAGCAGACACTTATATGCTTAATCTTGTAACTACTGAACAGATTTTAATGAAACTCTTAAAGCAATCAGGCCACTACAGCCAATCAACATTAGCAACACAGCCAACACAAGATTAGTTACAAACTCAGTCAATTTTATAGCTATTGAGCTAAATTTTGATGTGGTAGTAGTGGGAAGTCATTTGTAACACGTGTTCAGTGACATCTCACAATATTGCGAGAGGTTGCACATAATGTTATGTTCAAGGTTTGCTCAAAACAGCTTCAACTTAACAATTTCTCAGTATAAGATCATTTTTATGGCAGGTGCAATATACATTTCTTCTAGGAGTAATTGGTCTTTAATTTTGGTGATAAATTATTCAAGTGCATTAAACAGTGAAATGTCCTAAAGCTTTGTTTAGACACACTTTTGTGCCACATTGCACGAAGACAAAATTATCTGTTAGTTCAGAGAGGACAGATATGTCTTCATGCTGCAGATGCTCCATAACTTCATTCATCAGTCAGCTTGATTGACCCTGTGTGAGGACATGCAGTGCTAACTTCACTACAGTAACAGTCAAAGCTGGGAAATCAGAGCTTCTCATTGGGATTTCCAGGTTTAATTAGAACGACTGAAAAAAGGAAAACAACAAGGATTAGGGAGGCGTGAAAGAGCAAGAACAGCAGTTAGACGTGGGCTGGAGGTAAATCTGTCCAGGCTGTCTGTGACCTTTGACTGGAGTGTCTGAGTGCTCACTGCTCTGCTGCGCTTGACTTCTGATGCTCTGAGAGACAATTTGATATCGATCTAAATGTGGGGAGAGAGCCAGACCTGTCTGGCATGTTTAGCAGGAGTTGCCTGGAGAGTTACAGTCCCCAGTCGTATTAAGCTTGGCAAGTGGCTGCTGATGACTTCATAAGATATATCAGATAGAACTATCTCCAACTGAGAGCCAGCACTGTGAAGAAAACTATCAAGTCGCGGTAAATGATTTTGACAAAACTCAAAAACGATATGGGCACTAAAAGCACTATCTAAATTTTTGTGGTCATGCATGTTTTGAGCATTCCTGTCTCCAGGACTGAGAATTGCAGCACTGCACATTGTGTTTTATGTATTAATAATTTGACTGCAATATGTCTTGGTTGTTGAGGAGACAAAAGGAATGTCAAATTGCACCACAGAACCGTAGTGTACAGTTTTGGAATTGCACTAGGGCTGAAGATAAACCCTGTGATCAGTTAAACTGAGCAAAACAGTTTTGGTTCAAAATCATGTTTTGATGTTTGGAAATAACATGTTATTTTGCACACTTTTAAAATTAAGATCATCTTATGTTGAGAAATGACAGACTTGTAGCCATTTTGGTCAAACCTTGTGAGGATGTGTGTGATCTCATGCAATATTGTGAGATCTCCCTGATGTGTAGCAATCAGGAAGGTAAGAACATTACAGCCTTTGGTAACTGGAGATGAAAAAAGAAGAAGTTACAAAGTGGACTGGACCACAAGCCTCGTGTTTCTAATATCTGTGACTTTCACCTCTGACCTTTAACCCTGGTTCGGGGGCATTGTTGTTTGTTAGTTAGTAAACACTGAAGATTAACATTTGCTACATTTGCTGCTGGCATCTAATACTGACATGGGCCTGGTGTCAGGACACTGAAGCCAAAAGACATCTTGTGCACATTTTAGCCGCGCCACAGGCTTTAATAAAATGGCAGAGTGGGATGTACTTGGAATGTGAACTGGCTGATTAAGACTTAATGTGAAAGCCCTGAGGAAGCACTTGTTTCTTCATCAATCTATTCTGTTTCTACCTCCTGCTATTTTTTTTTCTTCTTCCCTATTTTTGCATGACAAAAATTACCATATCTAACTAGCATCAGTTAACATAATTTCCTTAAAAAGGAAAGACTACAATAGTTGTTAGCTTGCACGTTTTCATTATCACCAAAAACGGCTATAATTCAGTCAGTTTTGCAGATATTGAGCTAAATTTTGGTGTTTTAGCAGCTGAGACTGATCCTCAGTACATGTTGTGGACGCTAGCAGAGTGCACAAGATCTTTGTTTAAAATATTGCTGTTATTATATGCTGTCTGTCAGTTAGCAAAATATCTCATGAAGTACTGCACTGCAGTTATGAAGCTTTCAAGACGTAATCATTGGCTGTACATCTACAGCTGATTACCTTTTGGAGCCAACCCAATTCAAGATGCCTGCCACAGATAGCTGACCTTAGAAAACACAAAATGGCTATAATTCATTCTTCTTTTCTGATATTGTGCTGACATTTGGTGTGTTTGTAGCTGAGAGTCATTTATAATACACACTCCTGCTATGAATTGTGAGAAATCTTTGTTTAAGATTTTAGCACTGACTGTTAAAGTAAATTTGGTTTGTCTGTTAGCTAAAATTCTCATAAACCACAGAATGGATTTTAATGAAACTTTCAGAAAATAATCCTTTGATGTACATCTATGAAATGAAAAATGAATTAACTTTTGAAGGCAGTCTGATTCAAGATGACGTCCACAGCTAACTGACCTCAGCCAACAAAAAATAGCTATAACTTATGCATACGTACATATATTGAGCTAAAAAATAAGGTGGTGTTAGCTGAATGATCCTCAACACATACTATGAGTCCTAACACTTTCACAAGTTATTGCAATAGTGTATGAGATTGGTTCTTAAGTTATTTTCAAGGTCTTACCTAAATGGCTATGTTGTTGTCTCTCCTCATCATGATTTGATTTTAGTCTAAAAGTCCATCATGAAAGGCAGCAGAAGATGTTTTCCTTCAAGGAATTCTTGGTCTTTAATTTTCACGTACCTTGGTCCTATCTAGTTAGTTTACCTGAAGGATTACTTACACTTTATAAGGCAATAAAGCTGAACATGATGTTAAAAAAGCAGTTTTGTGTGAGCTATACACAGCAGGCAACATAAAGGTTATGTAAAAACAATTTTATTTTACCCATACATACTGTTATACATACAGACAGGCCTGATGATTTTTTTATAGTGAGCACATCTATCAGCATTTTCCTTCTTTAGCAGTAAGTGTTTTGATAAAGAAATATGAGACAAGGGACATAAGGAGTTAGAAATCTTCAGCAGTCATAGCCTGAACAGTTAAAAATAAAATAAAGGCATGTAAAGTTAGATATATGTTTCCTATCTTTACAAATAGACCTTTATATAAAGTTACAGCTCGCCCTGTCCTCCAGTTTATTAGCTAATGGCCTGAATAAGCTTGTGTTATTGTGCTGTAATGGCTTTTCTATAGTGTTTGCAATACCCTCTAACATAACTGTAGGCTGTAATTTGCTGGCAGAGGCGCCGGTTGTCAACCCAACACATCCAGCAGGAGATGCATCTCAGCCTCCTAATCACACAGGTCATCTCAGGGGCCGCCTCTTCATTTCACCTTTTTGAGCTAAGTGGTTTCTCCTCTGTTTACCGTAGAAGGCCATGTTTTCTTCTTTATCCCCATCTAGCACACACATCAGCACAGGCACAGATCTCATCACAAAAATCCAGCTGCAGATATTTGTAGGAGATGAGGATTACCTGTGATATTCCTACATATCACCCTCTGAGCACCACTAAAGGAAGGTATGCACCCCACCAGACCTGCGGGTGATCACTAAGGCTGCTATTCTACTAAAGATTATGAGATTAGGAGGACTGGGTTATAAGGGTCATAGACCTATGGGGAACATGTGCAGTGTACCACATATACATAGTTGTGCGACAGAGATGCATTCAGCATTCATTAGATTATCATGTAAACTTATAAGATGTTTTGCAAACAGGATTTACAAAAACAGGAAAGAAACTGGGTCGTCTTTTCAAGAATTCTTCCCTACAACAAATCTTTTTATGTATCATTTATAGCTGCAAAATTATACTGGAAATACTCTTAAAATATGTTTCAGTAAAGTGTCTTAGTGAGGTGTTAGGCTGGGTCTCCCTGCTTAGGCTGCTGCCCCCGCGACCCGACCCCGGATAAGCGGAAGACAATGGATGGATGGATGGATGGAATGTATACATAAAATATGCAATATAAGAATATTTTTATCTAAGCAAACTGTTAGAATATCTGTCCTGTTAGGACCAAACGTAGTGATTTATATATGTTGAACTCCCCACTGCCAGCTGCTTCAAATGTGGCCAGCTGGCATTCCAGTTTCCACAATGTTAGTTTAAATGGTTTCCTCCATAGTTCTTAACTTTATGTTTTAATCTGAAATTATGGTATGGCTCCTAAACCAGTGAAACAAAAGTAGCTTGAATGGAATCTCCATTCATTCTCTAACACAGGTCAGATGTTTCCTGAACATGCTTTTCATGGGAAAGCTCGTTTCCACTCAAAAGAACCTCTACTTTGATGCTTGAATGAATAAATACAGCCCTATGCAGTTAATCATGATGATGGGCAGTTCTATAGCAACCGGTATGCTTGGATGAATTAAAACCATCAAAGAAAATGGATGGCTTCAATGTTCAATGAACTCAGCGGAAGGGAAAGAGGGCAATGGCTTAACCAAGTATCACGGTTGTCTGATAAAAATCTTATACACAAAGAGAAGTTCATCTAGAGTCATGTTTTCTCAAGGAAGAGAATATAAATTCTACTTTAAGAAGAATAGTGGCTACTCCCCATTTAAACTTTTAATATAAATACAAAAACTAAAATCCATCTAAGGAATCTTTACTACTCTCCTGCACTGGTACAGATTATCAAATGCAGGCAAGTTTTTTGTACATTTTACCCTCAAAATCTCACTAAAGGGTATAAGGGACCCTGGATAAACGTATCTATCTTTCCCCTGTCAGCACTATTTGAACATGCAGTGCTGTATTTGGCAAGCAAAGCATGCCACCGCCTGCTGTTTGTCGTTTTAGGCAGCCAGCCCTAAGACTGTCCCAAATCAAGAGTTTTTAAGGGAGCTGAGTCAGAAGTCTAACCTGCAGAGGTGCTCCCTTAACAGGTCCAATGGTGATAGTGTCCCCTCCTATATATGTAATTTTTGGCTCGCCCTTTGACCCCCATGGCCTGACAGTCCTATATGCATAATCTTATGAACCACTAGGGAGATTTTAATGAAACTCTCAGAAAGTAGCCATCAGATGTACATCTACAACCAGTTTACTTTTGGAGTCAATCTCATTCAAGATGTCCGTCACAACTAATTGACCCTAACAAACACATGAAGTCAGTTTTACAGATATTATGCTCAAATTTGATGTGGTAGTAGCTGAGAGTCGTTCCCAACACATACTCTGAGCACTAACAGATAGTATTAGACCTTTGTATAAACCTTTAGCTTGTAAGTATGCAGGCAATATGCTACTTTAATGGATTTAAGAGAGGAGATGAGAAGTTTCATTGAGTTGAGTAATGTTAAATCAATTATAAAGTTAAAAAACTCCCACATTACAGTATTTTTCAAATAGCTTAGCATAATAGATAGAATTAAAAGTTTAAAAATAACTTAATATATGTTAAAATAGATTATTTTCTAAAGTGGGATGCAGAAGTAAAGTAAACAGTGCCTTTTTGTAGCACTTTTTTTACCGATACATGTTGATGCATTGCAGAGAAAAGGAGAGGCATGCAAACAGGATCTTTAAAAATAAATTGTTCCTTTTAAAGTTTTCAAAAAGTAACAGTTCTCATTTTCATAATTCAATTCTTTAAAAATTAATAATAATAATGAAGCCCAAACTGCAATAGATAATCCTGAATGTTGCACTGAACACACAATTTCTATTTATTCTGCACCAAAATTTAAACTGGTTGCATTTGCTTCATGATTAATAAAAATGCAGAATGTAAAAATGTGCTTGCTTTGTACATGTAAATATAAAAAAAAATGCAATATTATCCCAAAGTGCAGATCGGAGCATTTGCTTGTTTTGATGACCTTTATATGCTGGCATAAATCATTATCTCTCTTGTTGCAACAGATCTTCAAAAACAGTAGCATCTATTGATGAAACGTTTTAACCAGCTTAAGGCAGTGAGAGTGTGAAACCTTGCCAATATGGCTCTGTCTTTTTAACAGAGGCTAGTTGTTCTTCTGTAAGCACTGATATTTTTATTACAACAGGTATTTCAGATAATTTAATCTTGGCAGTGTTGTGAGTTGATCTTGATTACTGTCTCTGCTGGGCATATTTGCGGTGCATTGTAGATGTCATTACCTCCAAGAGAAATGCATTTTAGATGTCCTGAAGTGCTTCTGCTCTTTAGTTCAATGGGCTTTACAGGCATGTCCTGCAGTTGATTGATGTAAAGAAGGACAAAAAAAGTGCTGAGGAGTTCAGTGTTGTCTTCTATAATTAAACATTACAGTGCCACATTGTTTTATTTCAAATATTAACAAAACATAAAAAAGAACTAAGAACCTTTGATTTCTTCTTAGCAAATAAATTCTTCTAAAATGGCTACACTGTCTGAGCTAACTTGCTATAGACTGCTTCATGTTGTTGATAAATCATTGTTTAATATCCTGCATGCTAGACATTCTTTTCTTTTGATTCACTTCAAATTGTCTCAATTTATTTCTGCTCAAACATGTTTTTATAATTTTCTCTCCTGTAATAGGCTGATACGTGGTGAATGAGACATAACTCTGTATAACTGGCAAATTGTAAAAACAACTGTTCATATTGTAACCTGTTGCCCGTAATTGATTTGTAAAAATTAATTAGATTTATTACAAGTGCTAAAAACTTTATAAAACAACCAGGTAAACCATAAAGCCTATTAGGACAAGACAAGAGAAGACAAGATAAAATAGGATAAGATAAATCAAGACAAGATGAGACAAAACGCAATCAGCTAAAGTAAATCAAGATTAGATAAAACAACATAAACTAAATCAAGATTAGATAAGCCAAGATTTGTTAAGATAAAACAAGATAGGGCAAGATAGAATAAGACAAAACAAAACAAGATTAGAAGTCACAAAAATACATTACAGTTCAGGTAAACTGGAATTCTTGTTGCATTTTCCACAAGTTAGGTTCAGAAAAATGAGTTAGATATATTAAAAGAAAGTTAAAGGTGGAGTGTAAGAATAAATTTCAAGACTTAAAAAGAGAAAACAAAAAAGTTGCAGAGGTATTGCTCATATTTTTCCACAAGAAATTAAAATTCACATCAGGAAATTTAATTGCACTTGCATTTGATGGATGCAGTTATATGTTCTTAATGTCATTTGCATTTTTTAAAAAAAGATGTAAACATTGAACCCCCATTGTTTGATGACAAGTGCTCCAGCGCTTCAGACGTCACCGTTTACAGACTGAAATTGTAGCAGAAGAAAAGTGAAGTGTTTCCCGTCACCATTGCTCCCTTCCTCCTCATTATCATATGAAAAATCCATCATGTGTAAAACAGCCACTCGGTTCATTTGATGCAGCAGAGACATTTCAGGGTTATCAAGCTCCATCATTAAGTGTGCTAATTTTAGAAAGCTGCAGTGAAATTAAGTGATGTGTGACGAGCCTCATACTGTTTATAAAACACACAGAGAGCAGAAGAGAATAAATTTTAACAGTAAATTTGAGCCCAGACATAATCTGTGTGCTGGATACGTGCCCAGTTGAAAGAACTGATTGGTCTTTGTAATAGTCCTTAATTAAAATGTAGAACATATTTTATTTTCTATTGATACAAACCTACAGTAAAGCAGCACTACCTCTACCCCTGATCAGATTTTAATTATTTGACAGTTTCCAGGGTCGTTACAATGGTGGTATTTGTCAGGTCAAAAATGTTGTCATATTTATGTCTGCTTGCTCTGCCAAATGTCGTTTTATACTTGAGTGGTTGTATTTCTGCTCACCTTCTCAGTAAGTTGATGTTTACATGTTGGCAGAAACTATTAGACTTAATTTCTTTGCATTAGCAGCTTAAAAAAACAGTCATCAGTGATGTGCACACTGCGCTCCGCTTCATTACCTTTTGGTTGCTGTAAATCAAATTTATTTTAACCTTTTACCCATAATGATAAAGTGTTGATTATATAGCGATTGGAGGGATGCTTTTTATTTCTAATTGTAACACATACATTAAGGATGGCTTTGCCTACCACTAATTTATAGTTTGGCTTTTTTTTCAGTGCTGTTTTGTATTTATTTAGCATTTGCACAAGTCTGACTTGACTTAAACATTATTTATTAAGGAATTAATGGAAATGCATGTTGCCTGTTGCATTTTATGTCAGAGTGGTAAACTATAATCGTCTTGATCGTCTAATGAGAAATGACAGCGTGTTAACTGTTTGGGTCAAACACTGTAAAATGTTAGGTGAAATCTCATGCAGTAGTGTGAGAACTTGCGAGTTGTGTTAATATTTAAAGTATGTGTTGAGGATGACTCGCAGCTACTATCACTTATATTTTTATCTTGATATTGGTTAATTTAGCCATGGGGTATAGTTGTCCATGTGTTTTCTAAGATTAGTTGACTGTGGCAGCCATCTTGAATCAGGTTGACTTCAACAAAACTGAATCAGTTACTGATGTGTGTCTAAATGATTACTTTCTAAAAGTTTCAATAGCATTTTTCCAGTTGTTCAGGGAGTTGTTTGCTAACAGACGGACAGTGTTGACTTTGATAGAAAGGAAAAGCAGGTAAAAGAAAATGGATGAATGGATCTCACATGTTCAGTTTGCTCTCAAAGTACAGATTGGTGATAACTCTTAGCTCCACCCACACCCAGTTTCAGCTCCATATCTGTAAATTTGACTGAGTTATAGCCATTTTAGTGATTTATAATGTTAGTTGGCTGTGGTGGCCATCTTGAATTTCATAGACTTCAAAAGTGAATCAGTTGTAGATGAACATCTGGTGATTTCCTCCTCAGAGTTTCATTCAAATTTGTTAAAAATGTAAACAAACACACACACACAGTCACTGGCAGAAACATTATTGCCGCTTTTTATTTTACATATGACACATCTTAAAGAAAAAACATCTCTAAAATTTTAATCACTGCAGTGTTTATTGTTTCATTTCACCTGAAACACCTGCAGTTTGAATTTACACGACATGCATGTCGATAAAAATTAAACCGCCTCTGTGTCTTCTTTATGTGGTTTTGGATTGGAGAGAGAGAATAGAACCAGTAACTATTAAATGGAAAAGTGAAATATGCCAGGTCTGATGCATTTAGGTGTTAAAATAAAAAGCGCACACACACACACACACACACACACCTGCCACAGTAATCACCAGCACTGTGGCTTCTCATGCTGGTTGGATTATGTCACCTAGCACATGGTGAGATGTGATATATGACTTTATGCCAGTGGCATACATAGCCGGTAACCCAATCACACACACTATTTTGAGAATGTATGGCTTTTCCCAAAGCACAAATAAGTTTTCCGAGCCTGCTGGATGTGCTCTTCCACAGAATGCTTACACTTTGCTTCCCTTGGGACGGTATCCATTTCTACAGCCCAGCTGGAACGAAAATGCACATTAGCTATTAGGCCCTATGACTGACTCAAGTTATTTCACCAACTGTGTGTCCCGGCATATTAAGTGTGTAGCAGTCTGCAGGCATAGCAGAAACGGCAGCAATCTTCATTTGATGGATCAAGACTGATAGTACTTCTCTTGCGGTTTGTTCAGGATTACGAAATGATGCTGGCAATCGTTTTATGTTTGAGCTACAGCTTTACGGTCCATCACTTAGAGGTTTCTGCAACTGTTAATCAGAGTTTTTACTCTGTTGTCATTACCACAAAAAGGCATCGAGCAATGTTAGGAGTAACAGTGGCCACATGCCTACATTTATTATGCTTTGCTGCTGAAGGTGAAAGTGAAAGTTTTTGTTTGTGTGTGTGCCTGCCATTGCTAAGCAGCCTGAGAAAACACGAGACAAATGGCTATAACTTAGGAGACTGTATAATTATTGAGCTAAAGTTTGGTAGAAGCTGCAAGTCATCACCAACTTATATTTCAAGAGCTAATTGATGATGTGATACCTGTTTTTAAAACTTTGCCATTATTTAATGCAGTCAACTCTATCTGTTAGGAGAAAAATCATTAACTATTAGACGAATGTTAAAGAAAATTTCAGAAAGTAATCAATAGGTACAAATTAACAGCTGATTAGCTTCTCGATTCAGCACAATTCATCAACACAGCTAACTCACTTTAGCAAGCACAAAAATTACTATCATGTTGCCAATTTTGCACATATTGATATAGAATTTGGTGAGGTAGTAGCTGACAGTCATTTCCAACACCTACCTTGAGCTTTACACATTGAACAAAGTCTTTGCCAAAAGTTTTGTCACTAATCGTTAGAGATATAGCACTGTATGTCTGTTAGAGAAATATCTCATGAACCACTGGATGGATTTTGTTGACATTTGCAGAAAGTTCGTCTACAACTGATTAACTTTTAGAGTCGCACTAATTCAAGATTACGCCACAGTTTATCAACATTAGCAAAAATTTAAATGAATCCAACTTAATTAATTCTACAGTTTCATCCTCAACACACACACTGACAGTGTGTGATCCTGCAAGACCTCACATGAGACTGCTCACAACTTCATTTACAATGATTTGACCAACACAGCCATAACTCTGCCTCTTCTAATCATAAAATAATCTTAGTTTAAAACTCGTCACGAAAGGCAGCAGGCAATATGCATTCTAACAAGGAAAGATAGGCTTTTATTTATCTGTGTTTAGTTTGCAAAAGCATATTACAAAAACAACAAGATGCATTTTATTGGAAATCTGGGCTTAGCGTTTTCCACTGCATTTACAGTTGCACAGTGAATAAACTTGGGAAGAGTATAAATCTGTCACCATGTAGCAGCATAAAGAGCTGATGTCCTTGTACAGTGTGAGGAGTTGCTTGGCAAAACTGACTGACTGACTTACTGGAAAATACATTTTTTCATTCATGCACTGATTCCCTTTCAGTTAGACAAACATTTCTTGTTTGGTTTTGTTACTTGGTATTTAGTTGGCTATGTAAGAAGTGATACTGTCTTTTTGTCAGTGTTTCATGTGTTGGTACACAGTGTGAGTTTCTGTTGCCACACGAAATGCCTAAAAATACCCAGTGTTTTAAAGAGATTAGGGGTTTTGTTCTTGCAGTTAAAGGGATAGTCCGGGCTTTTTAAAGTGATGTTCTGACAAATAGTTAGCAGTAGTTAGTACCTTATGTGGCATCGGTCATAGAGAAAGAGGCAAAATCTTCATTCAGGTTAGGATAATAGCAAGCCAAACAGTGTCATGTAAAAGTTTAAAAAGTGTTCTTTCACATTGGTATGTCGTTTTTGAGAAAAACTTGTTTTAAAAGCTTGAAAACAACAGACCCTAGCCATTAGCCTCCCCTGAACACAATTAACACTAAGGCAGAGGTTTTGGGTTAAACTCCCGGCTGGAGCTGTTCTGTGTGGAGTTACATGTTCTTTCCTGTGCATTCAGGGTTTTCTTCCTTAGTCCAAAAACATGCATTTTAGGTTGCTTTGTAATTCGAAATGGCTTCTTTGTAGGAGTGTGTGGATGTACTGTGGACAGATGATCATCTCTGTGTTCTCCCAGTGATGGACTGGCAGCCTGTCCAAGGCTGAACAGAATCAAGCAGGTATAGGAAACTGATGGATGAAGACACTTGTTTGGCAACTTAAGCAAAATATCTGGATTTATTTTATACATAATAATATTTTTTACAATAAAGGTTTGTGGGGACAGCTTGCTTGAAGAGTAGCTTCAAACTGTTTAATGCTGAAAGAAAGAGACTCTACAAAAAGAGAAGGGCTCTGAAAAGAAAATACTTCCTCCTCCTTCTTTTCTTTTGATCCGTACTTTACATCTTTCATCTCATCAGCTGCCTCTAATTAGGTCTTTTACAAACAAGAGAAAAAATGTCCCGGAACCACAGCAGCTAATGAGACACCAATGATAATCTTTAATGTGCAGCTCTGTTTGTCAAAATCTGTCTTTCACTTCTCTCTTGACACATGAGTTTGTTCAGCACTTTGTCTGCCTGCACACCTGTTGACAGGATTAGCAGCAGCTTGAAGCGGGTCACTGAGCTGGCTTGGTTTATTGTCAGAATGAGCAGCTTTTGATGCAGGAGCGTGGTGGTGATGGATTCTTTTTTTAGGCAAATCTCAGACTTATTTGCTCTGATCATAAATAATCTAAATGTAAATTGTTCCAGTATAAGTTTGCACTGATTTGGCTACAAAATGTTTTACATTTTGAGATTTATACATTGTATTTGAAAACTATAAAACAGTTTGTGTTTTCCTTAAAGAACATTCATAAGAGCATCATGTATTTTATTTAATAATTCATTTATTAGATTAAGAGTAATTTGAAAAGTACATTTTAAATAAAGAAAAGTCTTTTCTTGAGAAAGCTAAAGTGGACAGTTATTTTAACATACCCTCAAATTGCAAGACAATGAAGAAAATTAATCAAAACATTTACTTCCAATATGAGATTTAGTTACTCTGAATGTGACTTGATAGATAAATTCACAACTTTAAGACCTTAGGAAGACTATATGAGCTGTAAAATATCTGAAGGAATATGTACTAAAAATAATAATATAAAACTTATTATTTCCTATTAAAAGGTTTAATACTTATTTCACTTGTTTATATGTTAATAAATATTGGATTTTCTAATCATGAATAATCATTTTCTTTTGCTTCATTCATTCACCCAAAGACTTGATCATTTTGTATTTCTGTGAAACTCTGCAGGACATCCCAGTCACCAGGCGTTGTTGTTGTTGTTGCTTTTAACCGTATTGAGCAATTTGTCACTTGAGAAAGTTCTATATGATTTGTTGTGAAGAATCATTTCCCAGATGTACAGTTTTATAGAAGGGAGAAGCATTTGTTTTGTGACCATTTGTCTCAAGAGATAATTATGCAACTATTGTTCAGAGAGTCCATCTTGGATATTAGTCACTGCTTCCAGAGATAAAATGAGCACTTTGCCGAATGTTTTCAGCAGTTATTTATGGTTCTGTCTCACAAATTTCACTGAGCTGTGAGGTTATGTTAGAAGCCAAATTACAATGATAATTGAGAATTTTTCTTTATGTTAAAGTGGGTTGAATGGAGTTCTTGGAGGCCTTTTCAGTCACTGGACAGATGGGCGTTCAATAACCTGATAAATAGGTAATCTAGATGCTTTGATTGTTCATTTTTGAAGCAATCTCTCTAATAAGAAGGGAAAATGAGGGATTCATGGATTTAAATCTACCTTCTGTTTGAGAGTAGATCCTGAATGACTCAATTGTACTCTTTAATCAAGTTTTAAAATGGAGCAAATATTAAATTTGCCCCATTTTAAGAATCTGTATCAGGAGCAAATCCATTCTGTCATATGAACTAGAGTTAAAGCAAAGGCTGTGTTAGAAATAGCTGTGGCCATACATTGAACATTTTATTTGTGACTTTGCTGCAGAGCTGCTGCGATTTTAGCAACACTTGCAGTCTTTTTTTTTTTGCATAATTTTCAGATCATAATTTCATGTCTTGAAGATTCTTCAAGTCTCCTTTTATTTGTTTTACTGATTTGAGAATAAATTGTTACTATGACCAGGTTCCACAAGCATTTCCATCATGGAAACTATGAATTATGAGAACAGTTTACTGTGTGGTGTTTTGTGGTATTAATATTCTATAGTGTTTCATTTTATGCATTTACAAATTTAATATATCTTCAGATTTCATCAGAGCATGACATCAAGAAAGTACTTTGTTCAAATGGTAATAAATGATGTGAAACACATTAAAAAGATTGCATGTCATAGTATGATGTAATGTTCTTATGACTTCATAGTATTTATCCTTAATAAGACTGCTGTAAAGTGGCCATGACAGCAGAAAAACCACACTTCTCTGTATGTCTTTGAAGAACCCTGCCACAGTGGTTACTGAACAAATCCTCAGGAACCCTTAAATTAATAGATGTGTGGGGATCCGGCCTATTAGTATTGGAACTAACCTGCCAACTTTAACTCACTGCCCACGCATGCAGAAAAATCTCACAAAAACTTAAAATTTCTCTTTTTTCTATCCCTCAAATTGCTACTGAGCTCTAAATATTTGCTTGGTTTAGCAAAAAGTATGCCGTTCAGCAGTTCGTACTGAAGTTTATTTGACAAAAGTTGTTCTTTTTGTGGTTATATTGGAAAACTACAGACTGATTGCTGAATTGTTGAACTAAGCAATATTTTGACAAGGAGGGCCATTGGTTTGCATTTTGCAGGTGTTTTTTAGCAACATGCTTTCTTGTTTTTTCACCAGTTTTGACTGCAGTGGTTATCCAGCAGTTTGTATTCATCCAAGCGAGAGCAGAGTGTTACAGGAAATGAAACAGTTGTACATAAATTCATTCCCTGCATTCGGAATTGGAGCCCATCTGCACCTGACAGCTGGACCCAAAGGTTAAGAAGGCCTGGTTGGGTGGGCAGTAATTAGAGAGCCAGAGCATCATGGTTAAACAAGTCAATTTGTCTCTAGAGGCAGAGCCAAGAAAATGATAGTTTCATTTTAAAGTTGATTTTAAATGATTCAAATAATGTCTCGCTTGTCCCCTGGTTCGCTGCTTTGAATTTAGTTATTCTCAGATTTCAGATGTATGATTCAAATAGTTCAAATTGACTTGAATTGCTTTTTTTCTTTATTTATTTTGTGGAGTTGTGAGCAGTTTGCTGTTAACATCACATTGGTGTCTGCAATGTGATGAGTTTAGATTTTATTCAAGTAACGAGACAAGAAGAGAAAAATGGGGGAGGTAACACTAACTCAGGGTGACTGGTGTCATTTTGTGAGTTCCAGTGAAACCTCTGCTGACAGATATGTGATCTGGAGTGAGCAGAAACCAAACTATTCAATTTCTAACAGTTTTTATTGTTTTTTTCTGGAAGTCAACTGGTTTGTGATCAGCTACAAATCCTCTCAGTTTTGTTCATGGCAAAAACTGGATCTTTGATCATTCCTAATTGCAGTGTTTGAATCTGGTGTGACTAGCTGTGCTCCGGTCTGGCTTGCCACAGATCAAACTGTAATTTTCTCCAAATATCCAGCTGTCCAGCTTACAGATGTGACTACAAAGCAGCCTGGAGCTGCCATCCACAGCTGTGAGCAGAAGTTTAAAAAAGATGTGGTTCATCTGTCAACACATGGTTTCCAGCCAGAAGGGGAGCTCAGGACGGTCCCCTGGAGTCTGGATTTCACAGCCTCAAATTTTTTTCTTCTTTCTTTTTGCTTTTGTTGTACGTTGTTATTACAATATTACTTAATTTGATGTTTGATTTGGGGCATTCTGCATTCGTTTTATTTTGTTTCTGTGCTATGGTTTACTTGTCAATATGGTATTCTAAAGCCTTGATTGTATTATTGATTTCCCTCTTTTATTATAAGATATTTTAATGCATGCTTTTTGTCACTTCACAAAGTAATATAAGTATTACCATTTTACCAACCTGAAACTGTGTGTTCTTCGTTTAATGATCTAAAAGAAATAGATTGTTTGAGCTGATATTGTGTCTGAAAGCAGGCTTAGAGGTCCAGACACTGAATTTCTGAGAGCCAACACAAATAGATGGCTGCGCTTAAAAGAGTGACACTCAATCTTGCATTTCCCAAATGCCAAACACAACTGTGGGCACTAATTAGAGGCTAAGAAGAATCATGGAGGGGTGGGAAGGCATTGTAATATGAGGAGAGGTGCTGGGTGATGATGAGTTTTAGTCGCTGTGCTAAATGGGCCCAAAGCCTGAGGGGGTTAAGGGTCTTCAGTTCAGTTTTGGTGTGTCTGCCTTTCACACTTCCATGCATTTGCTTTCATTAACAGCCTGCAGCTGGCTTCGGAAAATCTTATCACAATTTGTAATCACTTCTCGGATAACGCTTTGAGGATATGTTTCATAGTCATTATGGAAGTTAGACCCATCACTGACTCAAGGACTTACAGCAGTTTTACTTAACTGTTAGTAAACATAGTTTATTTTTGAATAAGAATTTACTGAACGCTGCTTTGGATTTTGATTGATATCCAGCAGCTGTAGTCTTAGATTGATTACTCATAAATATGAACTTAATCTGTTTTTTTTTTTATCTCAGATGGATTATAAACTCATGTCAGTGTAATACTCTGAGGTTTACACAGATCTTCTTTTTATTTAATCTTTTTTATAGTGTGTTATTTTAGAACATTAACATGTGTTTTAAGCTTATCAGAAATAACTTCATTTATTCAGATTTTTTTACACAATGACTAATAAATAAAATAATTTAAATATTCTTTTGCATGTCATATCTTTTTATTCCCATAAAATGCACGTTGCACATAAAATACAATTGCTCATATGTTCAAGCTTGTGAAAAGTGTGTGTGGTGTGCATGATGACATATACACAGTCTTGCATCTGCAGACACACACTCAGCATCCAGGGGTATCAGGTTGGGCCATCTGATCTGATCTGCAGATGTTTTCTTTTGCCTCTGCAGCAGGTGCGAACAGATGTCTCCCCTTCTCTTGGCCGGTTTTGACCCCATAACTGCCCCCCACTCAGATGACCTTTCTGTGCAGTAGCTCTGCTGGAAATGATCCATCCTGCAAAACTGTTTCAGGACAGATTATGAACCCCTCTCCCGCCCACTTCTTATTACTCCTCAGGAGTTACTGGTCTGGTCTCTGTTAAAGAACATCATGCAAACAGCAGAATTACAGTTGTACATTGCAGAGGATTAATAAAATATTGTTTTTTGTTGGCACAGCAAAAACTATGGGATTTAGTCCTTACAAATTTGGTATTTATACATTTGCATATAACACTCCCACACGCACACAGATACACACACACTACTTCTTTCACGGGTCATAATTGCTCATCTCTGGATGACATAGCTTGAGATTTAGGAAGTTTAAAAAAAAAGTGACAGAAACAGGAGACTGTTAAACCCCCAAACTATTAGGATAAGGTTTTGGAAATCTGTACTTAATGGATACTCACGAGTCTCAGTAAATCATTGTTACTCGATTTATCTTCCACAGTCTGAGTAACACACTGTTCTCCCCTTCAATAAACCAGAGTTTCTCATTTTTATGTGATTCTTTTATTTAACTCATATCTGCTTAAATGTCTGAAATATTAAGTTAGGAAAAATAATCAAACAACTTTTTTTGTTACATAGAATGTTTTTGTTTTTTGATAGTACTTTGTATTTTAGTGACTTTTTTCTGGTTTAATATGACCACTAATTATTAATATCCTTGCATATTAGTGAACTGATTCATATAGTTTTTTTAGTTATTTATTATTGTCAGACTGTCTATCAAACAAAATACATTTTTATATGCAGAACATCAAATAAAACAAACATACTACAATATATATGGACACAATGTGCTGTCATTCACTGAGCACATTTTTGGTCATTTGATTATTTTTGATTATTATATTTATTTGACAACATTTGCAGACATTTTGAGAGTCAAGCATGTTACACTCTTCCTTCAGTTAAATACTCAGGGCCCTATGCCAGACAGATAAATTAGCTACAGGAAGGGTCCCATGCAGCCAAATTATTTTTTAATGGTATAAGATTCCCATGGTGTGTTTCAGTCTCCCTTTCACTTGACCCACTGTAAACCCCAAAGCAATAAATACCCCAAGCATGGTTTGGAATTTACAGCACCTGCAGTATCCACTGCGTGGCCTTAATAAGCTGCAGATGCTGGATTGATTACATCAAGGCTGAAATAAACACTCGTAAAAGAAGAAAATTCTTTGTTCACCATCTGACCAAAGGGGCTTTCAGCAGCAGGTCCGCTCATGGCCTTCCCTTCATTTTCATCAAAGAGTAGCAGCGCTAAAATTAAAAGCAATTTGGATTTGGTGTCACACTGACATGGCTGTCAATTACCACACAGGAAATAGCTGTCTTTAGCAGTTAGTTACGATCCGCGTAGCTGCAGGATGAAAACACTGCACAGAGATGGACAAATCTTTAGCTCGTCATGTGTGAAAATAATACTTGAACTAACTTACCACTAATATAAACCTCAAGACCAATATAAACTGATTTGGGAAGTTTTTCACTTATTAGTGTAACCTCATACTTTAAGAATGTGGAATCACATTTTACTGCTTTTTCAGGTTGAGGAAAGCAAAAGTTATGTTTGCTTTATTGTTCTATTCAATATGCCACATAATTAAAGCCTGCTGTGGAAGGCAAAGCGGCGATAGTATTTTTGCTAGTATGTGTGTATTTGCTTATCTGCAGCTTTAGAAAAATAGAACATAAATAGAACATTATCATCGGAGGTGCTTCTACAACACACACACAAATACTGTTCTTTTTTACTAGTAATTCTCATTTTTTTAATGTTTGTACATAAATAATGTCTTGCAAGATACTTAAATTACTTCCTTTGCATTGAAAGGGACTGCATATGGTTTGGTTGTATTTTTGGTGTAATGACAGCAATGGTTCTTATTCTGATTGGGTTATGCATTAACGTCATTCACAAGGTTTGACCAAAACCTATTTCTTATTAGCATTGGAAGATTTTATGCCAGCGTTTTAAACTAAAAGGTGTCTAGCAGTAACTCTAAAGCTTTGCATCAACACAGTAACGCATCACCATTATTAAGTATTTGAATATAGTATCATGGAATATGAATTTTATTTGCCTAATTTAAGTCATGTTTGATCTTTTTCATTGTCCTGTTGACTTGTTTATAAACAGTCTGGGCAAAGAGCTTGTTATCAGTTAATCTTTGCTTCAAGCTAGTATCTAAAGCTTAAATGTTTCATTTAACAAAGCATGCAAGCATGTCATTGTGTTTTGGTGCATACTGTTTGTGTGTATCCACAGCCTTTATAATTGTTGGGCAATAAACATGTTTGTCGCCACTAATATTAGCAGTGATTCAGGGTGCACTAATGCAACAGTGTGCACATATCTGTGGTTCTCAGCGTGCACATTCCAGTTTTGTTTTGGCAGGGGAAAGGTTAATGTTTAACAGCACGGTTGGTTCAGCCACTAACGTGTGAACAAAGCACAATGACTGCACTGTATAGGCTCGTATTTATTCAGAGTCACTTCCTCCCTTAATAGTTGGCTCTACTTTCCTCACACGGGGAAAAAAGTAGGTCAAGGAAAAGTCATGTTTGAGGTAATTCACTCGAGGGGACTGCGCCTCTGATCATTAGATGACACTGGTTAACCCTAAGAGTGAGGTCATATTCAAGTTACACCCAGAATCTAGCCTGAGTGCTCGCGTGTCTGAGCATTTTACAGTGGACTGAGGATAAATCAAAGGCTGGGGGTGGGGGGGCTATCAGTGTGAAGCTTGAGAAGAAAGAAGCGCGAAAGGCAGAAACATAAAATCAAAAGTCTTCCCTTTAATCAGTGTTGGTTTTTTGCAGATCTGAAGGAGGTCACTCCTAAGGACTTTCTGCTCTGATGCAACTGAACAAAAGATCCTCAGTCAAGAATGTCTTGAGTAGCACATTCTTGAGCTTCATGCACAGTGAGCTGAACCAAAGATGAATGAAAACATATCGTTCCCAGAGCTTCTGCAGTTAAGATGACTGTCAGGATTATGCATCATATTAGCAGACTATAGATTTAGTATGGAGGAGTCCATAAAGATATCTAAAATACTTTTGATCCAAACTTAATGCTTTACGTCAAGGGTAGGCAACCCTGGTCCTTGAGAGCCACCATCCTGCATATTTTACTTGTTTCTCTGCTCCAACACACCTGATTTGAATCAGTGTGTCATTAACAGGCTTCTGCAGAACATGAAGAGGTAATTTAACCCCTGAATCAGGTGTGTTGGAGCAGGAAACAAGGAAAACATGCAGGACTTTGACTTTGTCACTTTGTCACAAATTTAGAATATTAAGCAACATACGTTTTACGCAATACAACAAAAATGACATTCTGATGAAAAAGTACATTTCTGACAACTTTTGTAATACCATTCTGCAACATGCATTAAAACCTCAGATATACATTCTCACATTATTCAGGGTACACTTTATGAGTGTTTTTTTAGCGTCAGCAGTAATGGGGATATAATTAAAAACATGTCATTGTGATGGAGTGCCAAGTTTTAATTATATGAAAGCTATGGGCTTGTTTCCTCCTCAACCAAGCAAAGAATATAAAGGCAGTCAATCAAATCAACTATGTTGTAACTTCTTGCACTGNGGGGGGGACATATCAAAAAGATATTGACAGCAAAATTAAAACAAAATAAGTTGATTACTTTGTATAGTATCATGCTTTTATTAAACCTTTTGTAGAAACAATTTGTTTAATGCAAAGTTCAGTTTTTGTATTTTTGTTTTCCGGCCTAAAGGAGAGCATAATTTATTCTGCAAAGACAGTAGCCTGCTTTTTGGTGAGGTTGTTTTCACTTGAGGCCAAACTCTTTGCATGGTTATGAAAGAGTCTTTTCATCAAGGAGTCATGCCTGGGCTTTGTTTTTCTTTGCATCTGGCTTACCGTCATTCAGTCTGTTCCCACCTGGCTCGACACCAAGCCAAAATGAAAACATCAAAGTATAAATCTAATGAGAAGAAATTATTCTTTTTTTGCCATGTCTTTTTTTTTAATTAAACTTTTTTTTTCTTTTTTTACCAAAAAAAGTAGAAATTTGTAACATTTTAGTAAAATCCAGTTTGTTAGTTAATCACTTTTCTAATAATAAAAACTAAACTAAAATAAAGTAAACTTACAGATTATATATAAGAAATACCTGACAATGTAAAATAGGAAATGCAAAGTAAAGTTTGCCTTATATTTGACTGTAATTACCCCTATTGATTCCTTCACTTAACACTGATTGTTCTTCAGCAACTATAACAAGCTGCAGCAGGCCCTCCAGGCTTTAGATTTACTGAGCATGAATTAAGGTTTTGAGAGTTGCATGAATTGCAGTCTTATAAACATTAGTAAATGTTTATCTTTTTTCACAATTCAGATGTGCTTGGACAAGTACGTAATGAATGTGTATAAAAAATGTTAGTGCACTTATGAATGTGACTCGTTTTAACCTTTCAACAGGTAGCAACATCTGCTCCAATTAGTCCACAAGCAAGCTAATCAAACTGGTCAGCATATGTTGACATTTAAATGTAATTTTAGAAGTGATATTACATTCGTGGTTGTCCACAACGACATGAACTGTTCTTCCTGATGACAAAATATTCTCTAGTTGTCTTTGGAGCAATTTTGTTCTTTTATCTTGTTAAAAGTAAGGCCTTCTCTTTCTTGGGTTTTTCTTCCTTAACTGTTTCTCCTCCTCTTATTGCTTTTGCTCACTGCTTAAACAAATTAAATGTGTTTTACCAGACAGCCAATTAGAGAGCAGCAAAACCGGGGCCTTATCGCAGGTTTCTTTTTTTAAACAAAAAGTTCAGACTGAGTCTCAAAAGACCGAGTCAGAGGTTGCTCTTCGTTATGCCAACTGAATTTCTCTACATTGTGTTCCTTTCTTGCCCAAGACAAAGATTAGGGAGACAACTGGATTTTACAGGAGCAAGGAAACCTATATGTAACGTTTTTAAAAGACTTTTATCTGCAGCCATCATTTAAAAATCTCACATTCCCAGGTGTAGCACACATTCTGACTGAATAAATGAAGCCAAAGATTTCCCAGGTTTCTAATCATTCAAACCTTCTGTCACTTACTCATATCTTATTCACATCCTTCCTGGTGGTAGCTAAGATGTAAGAGAAAGAAGTGAAAGAAATGAAGGGACTTGTTAGTGAAAATAATTTAGGAAGCAGTGCCTGAGCAGAAAATACAAAACCTTTTTTAGGAGGTTCCAAACAGACATATAAGTGAACAGAAAGCCATTTGATGATGAGATGTGTTAGAGCTCAGACTGTGTTGAGGATGGCTCTCAGCTACTACCGCAGAAAGTTTTAGCTCAGTATCTGTAAATTTGACCAATTTCTGTGTAGGCTAAAGTTGATTTGAAGTGGCAGCTGTAGCAGCCATCTTGAATTTGACTTTTATTGACTTCAAAGGTAAATCAGTTGTACATGGACATCCAGTAATTACTTTCTGCAAGTTTCATTAAAATCACAACAAATAAACACACACATGCAAATATATTATTGCCCTTTTGCCCTAATTACAACTACAATCAGACAGCAGCTAAAAATGTTTTAAAAGATATATTTTAAGTAAACAGAACAGAAAGAACAACTTGTACAAATTGAAGAACATCAGCATGTCCAATTTTGTCAAACTTTGTCTCTGAGATAGTGAACATTGTTTCAAAAGTTTTTTTTAAATTTGTGAATGACATTGATAATCACATATGAGCTGTTTGTGAATGAAAAGCTTGAGGAGAAAGCCAGTAAAGTGTAGCAACTTTGTGAATGTAGGAAAGAACAAGCAGAAGTTGGTTTTATTTACCTTTCTGTTGCTCTTGGAACCATCGAAGTGCTGTTTTTTGACATTGCACAGAGTGAGCACATGGCACAAATCTAACCCGCCTGTGTTTTTCTTTCTGTTGCAAGTGGCAACCTTAAATCAAATTCATGTCAAAATAAAAATAAAGCAGACTTCTAATTTGTTCAAGGCATAAATTTGTATATTTTTGCTCTGCGGAAAGTGTTACACATCCATTTAAAATATTCTGAAACGTCTAAGAGCACAGTCCCTGGATCTGTGCTCATTAAACCCCTTCTGGCTCCTCATTCAGGTAAATGCACTGGATTGATTCATTCAACAAAAGTATTCTCATAAAAGGTACAAAAATA
The DNA here is from genome assembly GCF_001649575.2 of Kryptolebias marmoratus. Taxonomy (NCBI): domain Eukaryota; kingdom Metazoa; phylum Chordata; class Actinopteri; order Cyprinodontiformes; family Rivulidae; genus Kryptolebias; species Kryptolebias marmoratus. The sequence continues at coordinate 25,811,484 of NC_051438.1, read as the reverse complement.
GATGCAGCTTATCTGAATTGTAAACAGTGCAGGAATGTAACAAATGCATCACATGAACTCTTAAAAATCAAAACTTCAAGTTGTTGAGGTTCAACAAGCTTTTTATGCAAAGTTATACACTGGGGACTATTTTGTGTACAGTTTGTAAAATATAAAGCAAAATCCTTTAGTATTGGTGTTTAAAAGCATCTAATTCAGCGCAAGAACAGGCTTTGTTTTTGACAAATCACTGAAGTTGTTTCAACTAACTACCAAAAACTAGTTGGCTTGTGTAAACAATAATAAAAAAAAACTGTTTTTCACCAATATAATAAATAAAAGCGAACAGGTTAATGACATTTACTACATACCTTTTTAGTGCTTTTCATCAATTATTCAAACTCACTCCTATGTAAAGGGTTACAGGGTGACACTGGCTGTGAAGCAGGGGTCGCTGTGGACTTGTTGTCAATCTATCAGCAGGACTAAGGCAGAAGAGACAGACAACCATACTCAATTGAGTTCACAACTAATTTGGAATTGCTAATTAATCTACCATGCATGCCCTTTGGACAGTGGGAGGCTTTAGGAGAGGTGTGTGTGTGTGTCTGTAATGGATGAAATGATCATATTATTTTTACCAGTTGTCTTCCACTCATTGCTTCAGGTTGTTATCAATGTTAAGGCTCAGGTGGGAGAATTCTGGCAATTGTTTATCTGAAGGTTACAAGGTCTCCTGAAGCCCTGCAGGAGATGAGTGACAAGCTTCTTCTCCGTGATTAAAACCCCACAGCTACTGGTCCGAGTGACGGCTTTGATAGGTTTATGAGAGATGCTTGGTGAAACCCAAAAGAGTGTAATGTCATTAATCTGCTTGGCAGCTAATGTTTTTTGATTTACAGAGAAACCGTCACAACACACTTTCAAAGACAAAACCACATGGAAGCCAAGAGGAAGAGAATAATGCCATTTTTTATTTCATATGTGTGTTTTGTGTTAAGATTTAATGTACTTCCTGTTCAGTCTGTTACTTCTGTTGGACCATCCATCCCACCAGTCTGTATTGCTATATATCCAGACCTTTTACTCAGTTGAATCAAGGTTTGATGGTATAAATAAACACTTTGGTTAGCCATCTGAGTGGGAGTCAAATGTTCTTTCTTAAATTAAACTGTGTAATGAAATAAAAAGATAAGATAGTTAAGGCATGCCTGCTAATATTGGACTCCTGGTCAACATTTTATACAAATACTTGCCCAACTATGATTAATATACTCTTCCCCAAATGACGGCCCTAACTTCTTTTCTAATTCAAGCTCTCATCAATCAAGTACGATGGATAGCAGAGGTTTATTTTAAATCATTGATAAAACTATCATTCAACACAAAATAAATAAAACTTTTTTTGTCTGTTTCAGGAGTGCAAGATTCCACTCAGGAAAAAGTCTTAACAGTGTCTGGAGACGGGATGCTCCACAGTCCAGACTTCCCACACACTTATCCAAGGAATATTGTGTTAGTCTGGAGGCTTGTGGCAACCAGTAACATGAGGATCCAGCTGAGGTTTGATGAGAGGTTTGGTCTTGAGGACTCTGAAGACGGGATATGCAAGTAAGTCAACACATAAAACTGTGTTCTTTGATTTGACATGCAAGTGACAGATTTTGTTTCATATCTGTACATATATCTACACACTTTGATATGTAAAAATATCTTAACACATTTTTGTTTACTTACCTTAATTTCTGAAATGTCCCGAAATAATTTTCTTAGACCTAACCTAAGAGAAAACTTTGTTTTTGTAAATTAGCAGTATGTAAGTCATTCCTAACTATTTCCTTCTACTTGCTTGGCCAGTTTCCATCAGATAGGGACTTTCCTATCAGCATGACATATACATGTTGGTCTGAGGTAAAATTATGTCCTCTCTGGACACAGTCCTTTCAAGATGTAAAGTCACAGAGTGGCCATTTGTGAAATTGCCTTTGGCCTGGCACCTCATGAATATTGAAAACCTAACTGCAGAATGATTTGTTTCACCCAGGACTCCTCAGTGGCGTTGTTCAGTCCAGCATATTTTACAAGATGTAGTCTATATTTTAGCTGATAACTGGACGGTCTAAAGGACGCACCACACCCTGTAAATGGCTGAACATAAACCCTAACACACACCTAAGTGCAGTATATCATCATCTTCATTGGGAAGCCCACTGTCTGTTACTGATGGGCTTTGCCTTTTTTGTCATGCAATTTAAACCAAGATCCCAATTCCCCAACCATCGATTTACTCTGTGTGCATTATGCTCAGTACTTTGATGTCAATATATCACAACTGAATGGTTGGCATATTGGAGGCCAGTGAGGGGAAGGTGGAGAAGACTACGGGGAGGGCAACCTCACTTCTAATTCCTAGAGAGCCCCCTAATGGAGAACAAACTGAATTGCTCTTTTCCTGAGAGCTCACAATTGATGTTCAACATGTCAGCAGCAGATTAACTTTTATCTTGCAATTGAACATATTAGGAGGCAGAAACAAAATGTGGCTTTGAATAAGTATGACCTGCATACACTGATGATTATTGGAAACTGAATGAGGTGTTTCTGATTCTGGTTCTGGTCTGGATCCAGAATCTTGTTAAAGATGTGCTGCTACTATAATTGTCTAAAGTGCTGTAATGTCCTGCTGTCCCGGGTTCGTGCCTGCAATCCGTATTTTTCATTGTTTGCTCTGTGTTTATTGTAAGACGAAAAACAGTTTGTGAGGACAGGTAATGTGAGACCCCACCTCCCCATCCTCCCACCCCCCCAAGCACACCTGTCGAGTGTCGGGTGCTTTCTGACGAATGAGGTGAGCGCTGCTGTCAAAATCTTGTGAGGGAAAGTTGCACTGTGGGGCATGGTGCAGATAGACAACTTTTGTGCTGTTCCGTCTTTACAAGACTCCACTTGTCAGAGACCTGAAAGAGAGGAGTGTATGAGACAATAACAACATCCTTTTACAGGGTCAAAAAAGTCAGAACACATTTACCGCTCCAACCCCTGACTAAAGCCCAACAGATTTTGGTCAGATCCCAAGATCCAAACTCTTGGCAGGATTGGCAGACAGATGAATGCAACATGCAATCACAAGACCGTCTTTGTGCCTCTTTTTTTCCTATCTTAAACACTCTCCATTTCTAACCCAGACACACAGACTCACATACTTAAGCCCCTGGCCAGTTCTGCTACTTCATCTTTTATGTGCGTTTAAAAATTTATTCACAATTTTTTTTCCCCTCAGACTTCTATTTTACTAGTGTCAATACATAAAAAAAGAAAAAACAAAAATGTAAACCAGTGCTGTTGATACCCTGCTTTTACCTACATGTCTCTTCACGACTCAAATAAACAAGACTGTGATGTCCAATCTGCTGATCCGCAGCAATGACAGGGGCTCAAACAAACAACAGAGGGAGATGTGTTCAGGTCTGGTTGCAACCCCGGAGCAAGAAGTCTCTGCTAAGATGAGAGAGAAGCTGTATAGTCGAGATGCTCATCTGCTATTCTGTTTGTCTGTGGCAAGATGAAAAGCATTCTTACCAAATCCACTGGAGGAGAGGCATATTGAAGAGGGATTGCTCTTGCTGCTGGTTGGCATGGCAGCAGAGTCGTGCTTGGCAGCTCCCCGACACGACTGTTTTCAAAAGGCATTTATGCCCTCTGTCTTCAGTCTGAAAAGCAATGGCTAAAAAAATTGTTTGTTCTGCTAATCTGCATCGTCTCCGTGGCAGACATTGGATCTATTAATAATGCACAAGGTGAAAACTATGCAGGAGAAAATTTCTGTGGATATTAAACACAGTTTATTTTGTAGTGTGAGCTTAAAGCGCTTTTCTCAGGCAGCCCTATGATATTAAAGATCCCTCTGCTGTTCAGATGAGAACAGCAGAGGTTTACTGTATCTGTTCATGAAGTTTTGTATGTGTTTCAGAGCATTAGTTAATTTGAGAATCCACTGTTTAATATGGTGATTCTGAGCACATGGTGATCTGTAATGATCAGGGCATTCTGCATTATTGATAAGCCATCTGTCAATGCTCTGGAGTTGTCTGAGTGAGAAGTTTTAGAGAAAAGCTTGTCTTTTATAGTCTTATTTTGTTTGTGTTATGTAAATTTCCAAATCTATGAAAAAAAGTGAATACATTTATTGACTCTCGCCTACCCTGAGTTTATTTAACTTCAAAGAAAATCAATTTTTAGCTTGCTTATGTCCCTCCATGTTGTTTTATAGAAACCAACTTGAATTGAATCTGTCAAGCTTGTGAAAAGATGTAAACAATGTCCTTGAAATACAAATATCCGAATTGGCAGCAGTGAATGAAAGGTTAGCATGCCTGTTGACGCAAATTGCAAAGTGATTAATACCAGACTGTGAAGAGTTGGTGAAACAAGGCTGTACTGAATGAAGTGCAGTCTAGGCAGGTATAAATAATAAAGGCTGAACTCCTGCACTGATCGTCTTAAATGCTGAGGTTGGTCAGTGTTAGCACTGGCACACCAAAGTAGTGTGGAGCGTGACCTCCACTCTTCATAATATTTAATGGTTTTAAGTTTTGGCAGGTTGGCCTGGAAAAAGAAAATGCTGTGTGATTACAGGGCTACAAAGTTAAGAATGTAACAAATGAAATGACGATTCTAGTTATAGTTTCTTTGAACTTGGAACTATTTTAACTCAATCTTGCTTATCTGAGTTATTTAAAAATGCATAGAGAAGCATAGCTGCCAGTTCAAATGTGAAAAAACAACAATTCTTACAAAAATAAAAGTAGATACTACTGCACAAGTCCTTTGAAAACAACCTATTATAGCTTAGTAAAAGTGTTTTTTCAAATTTAAAAAAATCAAACAAAAAAAAGAACTAGCATTAGTAAATCAACTCAATGAAAGTCTATAATTAATGGCCATAAACTGCTTATGCTGCACTGTCCATTAAATGTTTATCCTTAATATTCTGACATTCTCCAATTTGTTTTATGAATTTCACATAATTATAATTATTGTATTTTACTATCTAACAAAGCACAGCAACTTAAAAGGAAATATTGAATATGTTCTATTAGTAATTCTGTCATGAGAAAGTCAGGGATGACTTAAAACTGGTTTTCATAAACTGCAATTATAAAAGTTTAAATATACTATATTACAAAGTAATCCAAGCCTTTTTGTTTTTAGCAACAACACAATAATTTAATGAAATTTAATTACCTAACAGGATAAATGTCTACTTCTCTGTCTTGATTGCACCAGGTATGACTTTGTGGAAATAGAAGATCCGACTGAGAAGACGCTCCTGGGTCGCTGGTGTGGGTCACAGTCAGCGCCAGCAAATCACAAATCTGAAGGCAGTCAGATCATCATTCGCTTCATTTCCGATGAGTATTTCCCCTCAGAGCCGGGATTCTGCATCCACTACTCCCTTCTGCCTGTGGTACGTAATAGTTAGAAGCAGAAAGATGTGCATTGTCATTTTTTAACACTTAAATGTCACAACAGTTCTTCATTTTTATATCCAGTCAGAATGACAATAGGCAGAGCTACTCTTTATTCTGAAAATAATTTATGTGTGTCTTAATTTGCATTAATCTCCTTTTAAGTATTCCAGATGTGACATCTGGCACTTATGCCATATTTTTTTTACAGTTGTAAAGAGTTTTAAACTAAGTTAATCGTATGCTGAGTAAGGATGGCATTATGCAGTTTTGGTAAAACTTTAAAAAACATTATGAGTAATCTCATGAAATGTGTAGCACACACAGTATGTGTTGAGTATGATGCTCAGCTACTATTACACAAACCTTTAGCTGCAATCTACAAAACGACCGAGTTATAGTCATTTATGTATTGGCTGTGGTGGCCATCTTGAATTGAGTTGACTCCAAATGTTAATTATTTTGATGTATGGCCAATGACTACTTTTCAAGAGTTTTACTAAAATCTGTCCAGTGGTTCATGAGATATTTTGCTAACAAATAGACAATGTTGACTCATTTTGAGCCAAAGTTTTAGGCTAAGATGTGGTACAATGTGTAGTGCTCAAAGTGTGTGTTGGGGATGAATGTCAGCCATTTTCACTCTAAATTTTTGCTCAATGTCTGTAACATAGACTAAATTATAGCCATGCTTGTGTTGGCTAATTTTGCTTAGCTGTGGTGGCCATCTTGAATTGGGTTGACTCCAAAAGTTAATCTGATGTAGATGTTCATCCTCTAATTACTTTCTAAGAGTTTTATTGCACTCCGTCGAAGGGTTTATGAGCTATTTTACTAATGCTATAGATAAATTAACACACACATACACACACACACACACACAGGAAAAAATACTATTGCCCTTTCACTATTGTTAGTAGGCAATAAAAAAAGAAAACTCTGTTTTGCCAAGCTTTAAGTGACAATCATTCCATTTAAGTTCTAGCTGCCAAACTTTAAAAGCAACTCAGTGAGATTTTCCTTCCAAAATGAGCACCATTCTTTTGATTTTAAAATAATTATACAACTTTTTCTAAGTAAGGAACATCGTTCAAATGTTCTGTTTTGATTGTGAAACACCTTCAGTTTACAGGACACCCTTACTAATGACAGATGAGGTTACATGGATTACACATTCTATTCTTGAGGTTCTGTTTAAAAGTAAGTATTTTTCTTCCTTGTTTTTGTTAGACTGATATAAATTCATAGCACACAACAGAACAAAAGATGTTCATTTTAGATGCTTTTATCTTCTGTGCTGTTCTTTTTTTATGAGTAGAGTATGTTTTTATTCTTCAATCTTGAACAATCAGACTTAGATTTTCGATGTAATGGATTATTTGACCTCTGAAGCTCAGCTGCAGCTCTACATCCTGTCAGATTACACCGACACCCGAGGTGTTGCAATGGCACTGATTGTTGCTTGAGGCTGAAGTAAAGAAAATCAGTAATTCCACATTCCCAGAGTGAACTTTTGACCTTGGGGGAAGTTTTTTTTTTTTTTCTGAGCCCTGAACTGAAAGCACTGTCATACCTACCCATGTTATTTTACCCCATTTACGACCAAAAAAAGCAGAAGTCTTTTGAACAAGAGACTATAGGCAATAACCCTTCATACAAAAATTTAAACACCTTCAAATGGCAAAGAAATAAAAGAATAGAACATTTACAAACAGCAAGGAAAAGGGTGTTGCAGCACTAAGTATAGATCTGTTTAATAAAGAAAAATAAATAGTTCAGTTTTAATTGTTTATTATGTTATATTTTAATGTTAATACACAATTCAAAATATTTGCTTTACAAAGATGTAGTAAAGTATTGACAATCTTAAGGGTTAACACACTTATTATGATATACTTTTGCAATTAATGTGTAAGAGGTAAAAACACATGAACCATGTTGTTACATTTAGAAGAAGGCAAAAACTGTAGATTCAAAATCAAAATTACAACAATAAACATTTGATACAGGTTAATGAACAGCAATTTTTAGAAGAAAATTGTGTAAATAGATAAAAAAAATCTACAATAATCTTTTTGTTTTTTGTTTTTGTGGTTATCATACACTGCTGAAAGGTGAAGGCAGACAATAATATTTTTGTTTGTGGCTGTGCATATGTGCGTGTGTGTCTCTAAACCACTCAAAAAGTGATGTCCTCTAAGGAGGGGGTGTGGACATGAGTATTTGTGTGTGTGTGTTACCAAAATATCTCATGAACCATGGGACAAACTATAATGAAACTTACAGAAAGTAAACATTGGATGTACATCGAGAGATTCCCTTTTTTTTAATCTGGTTTCTTTCTATCGAACTATAGAGGTTTTTTTGTTTGTTTGTTCTTTTTTTTTCAACAGCACAAAAGCAATGTTTATCTCTTTCTGATCTTCATCTTCAGATTTGGTTCCACCTATTATATATTGTGAACAGTCTAATTTAGAAAAAAAAGTAAGAACAATTTAATGGACTTGATTGCCCTGTTGGTCTTGTCTTTGTTTGCTTTATTTGCATTCAACATCTTCTTTCACTTTCTTGCTTTTTCTTCTTTTCTTGATTTGTGGACCACACACACTGATACATGCACCATCTTTTTGTCCCTGCTTTTACACCAACAAAAGCCCAGAGATAAACTAAAGAGACAACGGACATGTTTTAACCTGTCATGTCTTAATTCTGTTAACTTGCTTTAAGTACACGACTCATTAATACTCATGAATCCCCATTTCCTGCAGTGACTTTCAGCATTTGAGGTTGCTGATAGTCCATTCTATTCATTCTGCAAAGATTTTTGTGTTTCAAAAGGTTTGTGTTCCTTTTAGGCTTGTTAACAACGCATTCTTCTACAACTTTAAAAACCCAGAACAAGATTAATGTTTCAAAAAAACTGATAAAGAGTTCATGGACAATATCAAACGTCATGATGTGTATCAATGCTGCCTTATACAGAAAATACAAGTCCTTATAACTTTTATATAAATTGCTTATTCTCACAGCCAATAATAGTCAGTGAATGCAAAAAACTGCATGTCCCACCTGCCAAACACAAGCACACTTTTTTGTTGAGAATTTGAAGATAGTTTTGTGATCTAATCTGTGGCTTGTATCTCATCAGATTTTTTTAAATCTATTTTGTTTGTTTGTTTTCTGTTTTATCGGGACTAAAGTAAATGGCAGCCCATTGAGATATTGACTTAAATTACATTGTCACACACTGATGATCTCTTCTCTTGGTTTTATATTGTTATTGTAAGCATAATAACATGAAAAAATAATATTTTTACATTTCTTTTATTTTTTTTTCTGTTTACTCTATTTACAAACATGAAATGCAAATTCATCCCCAACCGTATAGATAAGTAATTTGGGAAAACGAAAGATTACATTTTTCTTGAACATTTAACCCCGACTAGGTGCAGAAACCATCAGGGGAAAAGCTGAGGGCTTTGCACGTTCACTTTGTTTTCCCTTTGAACCTCCCTCTGACAGAGAAGGAGCTCTGAACAGCAGTACTCTGTTTCCTCTGCGGTCAACCAGCAGCTACTGGAACCTCATGCCATGCAGGGGCCAGCACTTTAGTTTATATTTAAACAAGCAATGATTCCTTCTTTACCACTTCCATGGAATGAAAGAGGAGAAAAAATAAGAGACAGTCTGTAATTCACAGGAAGAGATTTTAGGGGGAAAAAGTGAAATGGCCGAAGCAAAGAGGTTGTTAAAACACAGAAGAGAAGGAGCCTGTTGAATAGGGCATGATGGGTGTTGAGTGGTGGGCGTTTTGGCTTAAAGGAGCAAACAAAACATACATCATTGTCTCTGTGTGATCCTTTGGCCTCAAAGCTCACTCTGCTAGCTTGTTTATTTTAATAGATTGAAGTGATTTTACACAGTGGGAATAAAACTCACGAGTATTCGTCTAAGAAGCATCACAAACAGAACGAATCTACTTGACTGTGACAAAGAGACTTGAAAATGTAATTTAAACAAATGCAACAATTGTTGGAATCATTAAAAAAGTCTGCTTTTTGTGGCCTCAATTACAGTTAATTATGTAGAGTGAGGGAAAAAACACGCAACCCAAACCTTGTTGCTTACTCAAAGTCCTCTTGTGCAAGGAAGTGGTTTGAAACTGCAAGCAAAAGAGTCAGATATATTGTTTTCCAGAGCTCTCCCAGGATGCTATTTCAGAATTGTCATCTCAACAGAGTTAGCTGAACCTGTCATTTCAGTTACCAGGAATAAGACTCTGTGGTTGTGCGTGACAAGAACAAAAACAGCATGAAAACAAGCAAGTTCTTGATGGCCAGGGATTGAAGACAGTTGTGACACCGCATTGTTGTTTTGTTTTATCTTTATAATGAAATACGATCAACTTTTTACAAATCAAAGCCTGATCTCAAATCATACAAAAGTTTTCTAAAGGAAAGAAATGTAACTACATCACTTAATTTATATTACCCATTACAGTTAATCAAACTGGCATCAGTTAAGTTAAATCCTAAGTTAAAGATTGAGCATCACTTTTTAAGTTGCATAAAAACATTTTAAGCTAATAAATCACTAGGTTGACACTGTTGGAGACTAGTTGACGACTCAAAAATGTGAGTTGCCAACTTCACCCACATCAAACCCACCTCAGGCTTGGCTGCCAACCTCCACATTTGTGATTTATTCTGATGGAGTACTCTTTTAAAATGAAAATAGGCAGATTTAGACCAGTTTTTCAAATAACTATTATTTATCATCATCATAAGAAGTAGTTTATAGTTTTAGTTTTATTTTCCCCTCATTTTTAAGATGCAAGAGATTTCTGTAGTTTGAATCTCAGCAGGATACTTTCTGTATGAGGATGCTTGCTGTGCTTGCATGGTGTTTTTCTAAGTAATATATTTTACTTCCATGGTCCAAAAAATGTTTGATTAAAAAGGGATTGACTTTATAGGTGAGTATGGGGATAGATAGGTGTTCATCTTGGTTCCGTCTCTATTGGCTGTGTAATTTCCCTCCCTGCGTCCCAAAACTTAAACACTAGAATTAGATAAATTACACTTAAAATTTAATTTTGATGTGTACTTTAAAACAAAAAATGATCATTTTAAATTGTAAAGATATTTATTCCAGTTCTGCAGCAATGTGTCGTTTGTCAAAACTGTCACAACTTTCGATTATCTTGTCAGAGTCATAATTTTGTAAATATGAACAGATACTTTTGCTAACTATTCTGTAATTTCCTTGCTTTTGTGCTGTCAGATATGTAGAAATAAAACCCTACATCTTTAACAACCTAGACTGACCCGGTGGCTCATTGGATCCACCTACATCTGTTATCAACACATTAAATCAAATCAGCATAATGTTTTTGACTTTGCTCCAAGCCATTGTTGAATGTCAGTCTATTCCCCCACTTTCATTCTAGCTGTTTCTTTGGAACTCCTGTGGACTTTTTTTTGTTTTAGTTAACCTTTCCATTGTTCACATGTAACCCCCAATCAGTGCTTTGTTTCCCTTGTTGAATTTATGGCGGTTAATTTATGTTCTGTCTTTCCAGAATTCTCAAATGAGTTTTCTCAATTTCTTAAATCTGTAGAATCCCTAAGTATCTCCATATGAAGCTGAGCAAGCAAAGTGCTGGTAATAGGAGCTGTGTGTGTGTGGGAGGGGTGTGTGTGTGTTCACATTCACAAGCTGTTAATAGATTTTAGTCCACACTGTTACCAACTGTTAACAATGACCCAATAAGAATGAAACCAGCTTCTGAAAGTGTTTTCTGTGGTGCCACATGACAAGTTATTTCATTAATAACATTCCTTTTCAGACTTTTAGACATTATCACAGTCAGTGCCAAAAGCCCCAAAAGTATTTTAAGTAGTTATAAAAGCAATATAAGTCAAATGTGTAGCATGTTTTCTTCTATGTCACTTTAGAAGAATATCATGCAAAAAAGTTAGTTTTGAGTATTTTAGTATCTTATTAATGTTTTCTGTCTTATATATTTCCTACATTATCTGATAAACTTACCTTTGTGCCAAGCCTCGCTTAAAGAGTATCAGTTTTAACATCTGCTTCCCAAACTGATGGTAAGCAATTTAAACCAATAACAGAAATCTACAATATTTCTTTGAATTCCTTCATAATTCACTTATAAACCATCAAAGGAAAAAAAAAAAACACAGGTTCTTGGATTCAATTTCAAACTTTCTCCTTTTCCTAAAGCTCAAAAACCCATCTGCTTGCAACCTGTTTTGAATCCTTCACAAGCTTTTTTTCTTCCTTTCTGTGTCACATTGTTGCCTTCTACCTGCCAGTCACAAAAGATTAGAGAAGCCGGCAAGTTGACATGTTGGACAAACGCAACATCACAAGAATGAAAGGTTTAACAGATTCGCCTCTTCTGTTATGGAGGACCAACAACCCAGTTATCAATCTTCTGTGTGACTGCATGCTGTCGCCTGGAGGGAAGAGAGCTCAAAAACAAATAATAATGTCACCAAGCAGACTTCCAGAACCTTTTCGGATGCAAAGTGGGCTGAGGAGGTGACAGAGATGTAATGACATTCGACAACTCAATAAAATTCAGTCATTAATTCCCACTGACCTCCGAGCTTTAGAGCACAGAGAATTTTAAATATTTTCAGCACTCTGTGCAGTCCATGCACTGTGACTGCTAGGTTTTTTTTTCTGAATATCCCAATTAGATGCAAAGTTCATCATTATATCAAAATTTCCTCAGCATTTACCATAAATATTAGACTAAAGTATGCCCATGTTTGGTCTTCTACTAAGTCAATATAAGGAAGCTAATGTAGAAAATATGTGTGATCCTCAGAGGCTGTGGTTTATGTTTATACACACGTTAAAGTTTCTGTTTAAGTCAGATCAGGCCCAACCAAGTTTTGCATTTAATGGGCCGAACCCAATTTGAGCACAGTATTTTATCATGGCATGACACAAGAATGAGAATCTCCCATTTTTTAAACTCTATCTATTACTCACAATGAAAAATAAGACTGTCACTGCTGACAAATTTTGCTACTTTTGTGCAAGGAGCAGAAGGAGCTAAAGTATGTTTGCAGACCCTTAACTACATCAAAAAGTGGCAGAAAATAAAGTATCTCAAAGGAGTTGATCCAATTAGAGGTTATTAATGTGGAAAATACTAATCAGTTTGGCTATAACAGACTTATTGATGGTATATAACAGGATTTAAATGATCCATTACCTATAAACATTTTTGGAGGGGTTGTAAATTCAGCAAGATTGGACACCTTTAAAAACACAACTTGACATGGAAATAGATTTTTCTGCTGTAATTTGATCATTTATTATATAAAAGTTTCAGTTTAATCGCTTCTCTCTTCTGATTTTTTATTTCCCCCTGCAGAGTAAATCAGAGCCAGAAGTCCCTGCAGTTCTCCCATCATCCCTGCAGGGTATTGAGGAGTTGTCAGAAGCTGTGGCAGATCTGAGCACGGTGGAGGAGGTCATGAAGTACCTGGAACCAGAGCGATGGCAACTGGATATGGAGGAGTTGTACAAACCCACATGGCATGCGCTTGGGAAATCATTCATCCACAATAAGAAAGCAAGAGGTGAGAGGCTTCTAAACTCTACATTAAACCTAAGCAAAACGATCATTTATGATCTAACATAAGAGTCAGGTTGTGTTACGTTATACTGTATATATAATAGTTATATTTATGCCTTGAAACTGGGAGACAAAAATATATTTAAAGTGATTTTTATGAATTAGTTTTTTTTTGTTGTTGTTGTTGTTTTTGTCTTTGAGTAGGTGCTGATCTCAATCTGCTGAGGGAAGACACTCGACTGTACAGCTGCACACCACGCAACTACTCTGTTTCCTTACGAGAAGAGCTGAAAAGGACAGATGTCATCTTCTGGCCCAGCTGCCTCCTTGTGAAGCGTTGCGGTGGGAACTGTGCCTGCTGTTCTCACCGCTGCTACGACTGCCAGTGTATTCCTGCCAGGGTTACAAAGAAATACCACGAGGTATTCATTAATTTTGTTACAAAGTTTGCACATTGACAACTGCTATGTTAAAGGGGTTTTATTATTTAAACAAATATCCACATTCATTGTGTGCTTGAGCATGCATTTGGCCATCAGAAATTATTGTGAATTCAAATGCTATTAAATAAATGGCACTTAAACAGGGCTCCTTTCAATTTGAAATAATCTCATTTAGAAAGCTCTTCAGATTTGCAGAGGAAGTCACATCTCCAGAATCCAGCCATCTAACGTCATTCAAATTATCACTTGAACATGGACAGTCACCACTGGCATATATTATAACTATATATTATATTATAACTGCATTTTTTAATTTGCATGTGAATCTAGCTTTCACAACAGAGCATCTTAAACAGTTTAAAGCTTGGAACTCCACACTCTCAGGTTTTGAATTGAAAAAAAGCTCCCAGGATTAGAAGCAAAATGTCTTCAGCTACAGAACAGGAGCCCAGTTGTTTTGTTTTTAAAAATTTGAATGTGCCATGTCTTGGAGGACTGAGAATCTGCTCCTTCTTAACAGGTTCTACTGTTGAAACATCGGAGTGGTGGGCGAGGCCTGCTAAAGTCCATGACTGACGTGCCCTTGGAGCACCATGAAGAGTGTTCGTGTGTGTGTAAAGATGACCGGGACTGACCTCAGACAAGCCTAATAGCTGCCAATGAAAACAGGACTTTGGAAATGAACCCATGCTGCTGTTCTGTATCTCATCCACTTCCTCTGGGAGCTAACAAGATTTTCCTTTATACTGTTGTCCTTTCACTAATTGGATGAAGCAGAACAGACTGGAATCTAATAAATCTTCTGAATGGATGTGGTCACTGTGGAATACCAATAGTGTGTTCTGAGTGCATTTTCAAGTGACAAAAAAATCACTGGAGCAGATGTAGACTATTACCTTTGAGCTCTATATTTTCCAGCTTCTCCAAGATAACATATAGGCGTTTTTTTGCCTCCTCTGCCTGAAGATGGTTTTAAAGTTCAGTTGGTGTGGGCTGATATTGTCAAATAAAATGGGAGCTTCTTTTTTCAAGTAGTTTTTTTTATGTCTAAAAGTGAGCTGGCTCCAGCTCCTTCACTTCCTCAGCTTCTCTATTATTACCATCAAGGCAAAGAAAGGTGCTGTTTATTAGCAGTTTTCCTTTGCTTTCTTCTTCTTTTGCTAAGGATGTAATCAGTGGCAAAATGCAGCTGCGTTAGGCTGCATTCTGTGTAAATATTTCATTTTCACTTCTCTTTTATACTGTTGTGCCTTTTTTTAAAAAGAAAAACAAAGATTCTCAAGGAGAAGAAGTTGTACATGATGAATCAGTTGGATAATTCTTTTGCAAAAAGTCTCCATCTTAGCAATATCCAATCTGTTTGTTTCAGGAATGCCTGGTGTCGAGCTATTTTTTTTTAGAATGATTGTTCATAATAAATATTTATTTGTTTTACCAAAGGGAACTTCGATCCGATGTACTTTGTTTGCTACACATTTGTCGCTGTACAATGGTCTTGCATTTTTCTTTGTTTGCTAATTTTACATTGATATTTCATCATGGATGTTTTTGATTTTTTTTGTACACCATAGTTATTTATCTCTACTTTTGGAACAACTGTTTGTGTATTTTGTAGTATTGAATGCCAAAATTAAAAAATTTCATTTTCTACCTTCGTGCATCCATAACCTTTGTGTTTTGTTTATTCTACGGTAGCAAAATGAATAGGTCTCTGCAAATAGATGGTTTTGCTCAGCGGACATTTTGTGCACTGTTGAAATTTGATTATACAACAGAGTGTGCAACTGACATTATGTAGACACCGATAAATTTGCTGTTTCCCTTACAGCGTAGTGAAACAATGCCTTATTTCTCTTGAAAGGGGATTTGTAACTAACTAATGAATAACATCATGCCTTTAGTTTGTGATAAACAAAAGAAATTGCGAAAATATTTTTTGCTGTTTTTTTATTTTACAAACAAATGATAAATTTTTTCGTACCCTTAAAGAGACTATTCAGCCTTGCATTATAATCATGTGTCAAATGCATTTGATTGTAGATAATAATGAAAGCCATTTAAAGCACATAAGTGGTCATTTTTGCTACTATATCATTATGACTGTTAAAGTGACTTTATAAGCATCCCCTAAACACCTCGCATCAATCACTACTCCTTTAAAATTTATCATTTCTCCCCATTCCACACTGAGCAGAGTTATTTTTTCTCCCTTTGGCCATCAGGTCGCTCAGGAGGAGGCTCTCATTTGTCCATCTCACACTGCTGTTCTGGCCAATTATTTTGATCTAATGTCCGTCCTGGCAGGCATCTGAGGTGAGGCCAGATGCTACTGCATAAGCCCACCGGCTCCCAAGGTGGTTTTTATAACATTAAACAGGCTGCCTCCCTTGGCAGGTGCAGTGTTACTTTGCAAAGAAAACCTGAATGAATTGGCACAAGATGTGACATATCCTGGGCAGTTGGTTTGGCTTTTGACATGTTTTTGGACCTGCGTGAGTGTGTGTGTGGGGGGGATGTTTACAACCACAATCCAACACTTCCAGCTTTTATGCACATGCTCCTCCTCTTATTGTCTTTTCTGTGGAGCCAAATCAGCCTCAGGATACGTTGCAGATTCATATCACGCTCTGCTAAACCTGCTCGCCAAAACAAAAATAAAAAAAATACCAAGAACTTTAATGTCACAATGCACACAAAATAGATACTAAATCAGCTCTTAATAGAGCTATGAAAAGCTTAATGTGAGAAGTCTCAGAGAAGCCCTTGGACTTGTGCTGACAAAATGCTGCGGCACATTCTTTCTGCCTCCTCCACAAATGAGTCATTTTAAAACACAGCGCACTCAACTCCAGCATCGCTGCTCTCAAATACCTCATTGCTTCTCCCTCTTTAACCACAAACACGAAAAAGAAACGAGTCCTCTGATTCCTACATCCTTTAGGTTAATTGTTAATATCCTTAATTATTAGCCTTAGTGTTGTTTTGAAAACTACACTGCTGCCTTGCACATCCTAAATGTGATGTTTGATATTTTCTCAACAACTCAAGAAAACTCCTCAGGTTTTCCACATTGAAGTAAATATATTCAGACATTTATTTATTTAAATATATATTTTTGATACACAAAATTAATTATTTTTGTAACGATATAAACAGATCAATAATGTTACTAATTGGTTTTTACACTAAGTGATCGAGATAGAGTTTACTTCCTTATTAAACTGCTGTTTGTTTGCATTTAATCATTCAGATTCTGCCTTGAAATAAGAAGAATTGTGTAATTCTTGTGGTTTTGCAGCAACAGGAACAATGTAAAATAATTTTATCTGTCTGTTCTGCAGAGTTTATAAACTCCAAGCCCTGTCTCAAATCTCAACCATCAGCTGATTGTAGCAATGACAGCTGCCTTGCAGTTCTAACTAATGTCTGTCATTTTTCATCTCTGCTGGCAGAGTTATGAATTACCCTGTCACAAAGTTTAATTTAACTCACCAAATTCATAAAGGTTTATTAAATTTTTCTTTCATATATTCCTTGAAATATTTTTTTTGGCTGAACTCTCAAAATGTCATCAAGTCAAGAACAATAAAACAGAAACATTAAAACATTTCTTAAAAAATATTCTATAATATTTCCTCTTTAGTTCCATTACTGTGATCACAAAAAATGTTGAAAAAGCTCTTGGGTTTGTGACCATTTATTTCCTGCAACTCTATTTGACTTTAAGATGCAGCCTGGGAGTCTGATGTCATTTATAACTAAGCTGGATGTTTGAGGAGCAACTGATGAGAAAAATAAGGCAGCCCCATCCTTAATAGGTTCAGGGTATAGGCTACAAACGGAAAGTCCAAATTGACGGGTGTGCTTTACATTTTGATAATTATAGGCTTTATTAGTAGCGGTTTTCAGAGCGCTGACTGTTTCTGGAAACGTGAGGTCTTTAATGTTAGTGTAGAATTAATCACAGGTTGGGAAGTCATTTATAAAGCTGCAAAACAGAAACAAACTATGTGTTAAATATACTGTAGTCAAGCCGTTTGACAGATGTCTTCGTTTTAGGCTTTGATCTCTCTCATTACACCCAACATTTAACCATTCTACCGTACCACACTAAGATGAAAAGTTTAGACGTATATCATGAACTTTATCATACACTATGCTGAGATCAGAAACAAAAGCTTAAAACCACATATGTAAACATGAAAACACTAAAATAAGTTTTCTAAACGCTAAAAGTCCCCAGGTTTTACAGTCTATGACTCAGCCAAAAGGTTACTTGCTCTTCCTTCCTTGTAAACTGTTTAGCATCTACTAAATGCGTCACTTTAACCTGAACCAACCCTGGGTCAGTGTGTGAGGCTCATGTCGCCTCACATCGCCTGCAATTCACACAAACGGCATGGCGACCACATTTGATACACTAGGACTGATGAGATATGACAAGCATCTCTGATTCTATTACTCATAAACACTCAACTCAGTTAACAGCAATCAGTGAATGTTATTCACTATCTGTGTGTTTTGCTAACCCCAAAGGTGAACTGTGAAGGTCTCTAAAGGCAGCTTTTCAAATGTATTTATTTGTTTGACTTTGATGCGTTACTCTAATATTCAGAAAAGTAAAAAAAAAATAAAAGAATAGCTATTTTTATGACAATGTTTTGTCATTATAGTGTTCTGTAGCCCCTATGGAACCAAAATATTGTTGTTTGTTTGTTTTTAGTCCTTTTTTATATACATTAGAGTGGACATATTTTGGCTAGTGAGTGATTTCACCCCTATAGGTGACAGATGTGTGCTTCATTTTGTCTAGAAAAGGGGAGAAGAAAAAAAAACACAATAATGTCATTGACATCTGTGGGTACTTACGTTCTGGCCCCCAGGAGACTTATTTGTTTGTTATTGTTTTTGATTTTTTGATTGTAAGAACTTAGTGTGCCTGTGCACTGTTCTGTGAAATTAGCCAAACAAATGTGTCAAAATCAAGTAATTGATGGCAATTATGTATTAGATGATAATATGTTACCACAATAGTGCTAATGGATGGACCTTTCAGGGACTGTGAGAGAAATTCAGTGTTAGGTTGACATCCCTGAACTTTCTTTGTTTTTGTTTTGTTTCTTTTGTTTTTCAACACCTAATTATTTTAAGTGAAATACCAAAATTCTTAACTTGCAATTTTCCCCCCAAAATCAGATGTCAATGATCAAATTTGTCCTATCCGTTCAGGAAAATTAACATGACAAGCTTTGACATTATTGTCTAGTTACAAAATACATCAGTTTTAGTTTTACTGCCTCAAACAGATAGAGTGAGACTTCAGTGCACCTGTTTCAGGTTTGAAATTCACACTGGGGCTGAAAGTTTATTCAGAATGTTCTTGTTCACTGCATAAATGAAAGGAAACATTCAAGTCTTATGAGTAAATATCCAAGCCTATGGCTGGAAACATCTATTAAATGCTGCCATATTCTTACCTTTCCAACAAAGGATTGTATAAAATGTAAAAAGCCAGTGAATGAAAGTGGGAGAGATGGGGAAAACAAATCCAGATTTCCATGATTAAAGTTCTGCCACTTTTTTGACATTTATTTTTGTTCAAATGAGAATTTTAAGTTGATGTTAAACGTTGTACTCTGTACATCACAGCTCCCATGCCAACGGACACCTTGTGCACGACTTAGAGATTACTCACACTGAAAAATAAGCAGTTTGGGTTGCCTGAGGGAATGAGATGGACTTGGCATGAGATAGTTGCAACTGCTCCCTAGAAAAACACTGCTGTCTGTCTCCTGAAGATCACACTGACAAGACAGAAAGTTACTGAGATTTGTGCACATGCATGTGTCCGTCTGAAGAAGATAAATTACAGCTCCTTTATATAGTTTTTAAAAGAAGTTTGATGCTTCTAATACGGTATTCAATTGCTTTTTTTGCCCTTTTCTGAAACGTTGAGACAGTAAGGTCTGGTATATAAGTCATCAACAAATACTATAACTGGACATTTTGAACATCATTCGGTAAAATCTTTGACAAAAGAGTCAGTTGTGAAGCTTAATGCCAACCTGTGACCCATAAAGAGTATTCCCAAAGAAAGGTTAAAAAGCAGAGATTAAAGTTTACATTTTGGAATAGCCAATTCCAAGTCCTGATCTGTCTCCAATCTAAATGTTGTGGAAGAACCTGAGTCTTTCTTCTGTGAGTAAACAACCACAGCGCTTATCTTTCACAAGTGTTTTGCTTTCAGAACAATGAAGATGATGGCAGAGATATGAAAAAAACATAACAGGTCCATAAACTTTTAAAGAACATTTTATTAAAAGGAATCCTGGAACAGACCTACAGTGTGTTTTTAAAAAGTTCACAGTTTAAAGTTTGCTTTGCAGCTTTGACCACCACTGATTTTTGTTTTTTCTTCATCTTTTCAGAAGTCTGCTGGACTCGCTCCAACACCTCACTTTGAGTCACATGTACAAACGGGCTGACTCCAAAGATTCAGGCATCCTGTTTTCTCTTTTTCAACACAGTTTGACCACATGTGAGGCACAACACAGGGCCCAGTCAGGAGGCCACTAAATGTCTCATTCATGTCGAGGCGCTGCCGAGACGGTTCTTAAAAATCTGCTCGACTGATGTAGCCACTAGGAAAAAAAAATACAACGACCAGGTTCAGTTTACTCACGGGTAACGAAGGTTGACAAATTTAGGAAAGCAGCCTCCGCTGATGGCATGGGGCCATTTCTTTCCAGTCACTCAGCTTCTGGAAAACCTCAATGCAACATCACTCAAAATTAATGCAAGTTTCATTACAGGAGAACCAACAACATCAATATATAAAGCAAAGCTTTGCTAAAAATCACTCAAGCACACAACTTCAGCTTTTACAGACAGCTGTTAAAGACCATGGTTGCTACAATAAAGCATTCAGTCACAGAATTTTGAATCAATCATTCATTCTCAGTTTTCCTCTTTTTCTTTAAAGTACATATATTTCAAACAAGTCCTGAATGAAGCTAAAAGAAACATTCCCCTCACATAACTTTACAAACATGGAATATCAAGTCATCCTAAAAATATTTCAAAGCGTTTGTGTTTGGCAACACGAAGGTAAGTTGTTGTCTCTGCTGCCCATTTAAGTCTTCTTTGTTTTGGATCTCCTCTGAGTCATTCTTCTTGATTGCTCATCTTTTGTTGGCAATATTTTATTAGACCAATGCTCAGGTTGGCTGTCAGAGGAAATACACGACCCATCAGAGCATTTTTTGGACAAAGCAGTTCTTGGAAATTACATGTTGTAAAATACATTTTTTAGAAGTTTGCAAAAAGTGTGGCTTATAAGGTAACTAACCTTGCATTGTTCTTTCATTGTGTCATAACATGGTTTATCTCCAAGACTTTGAGATAATTTTACAGGCAAATTTGTTAAGGAATTATTTAACCTCATTTACACCACAACAATGCTGGGAATCTATGACACAATATAGTGAAATTTGATGAACAAACAAAAATGTTTCATAAAGATTTTGAGCAAATTTATCCCTGAAATAGGATCAGATAAGAAAATACTGTTAACTTGTTCATTATTTTCATGAAATGCAATGATTTAGGTAACTGCTATCTGTAACCACCCTCTGATATAAGATGTTGAACATCTAATCTTATCTATGGCCAACTTATTGAACAGTTATCTGGCTAATTTACTTTGAAAGGAAGACCCTATGCCATTAAATGAAGTTAAACAAGAGTTATATGTTTTAGCATTTTGTAAAGATGTCTAAATCTGTTTCTCCAGAAGCTATTATAAACTATGAAATTAAACTAAAACTAAAATGGAAAATTTTATTTCTCAATTAATGCAGCATTTTTTTTGTAAAAACTGCATCATGTTTTTGTGTCAATATTGCTGCAAAGCTGATGTAGTTATTTTTCAGAAGTCTAATTTTGTGGAAAAAGCTAACACTATATTTGAGCATTATTTATGTTGTAAATTTAATGCAGGTCAGTCTCTTGTGTCTCCTGAAAACATTTGTCATTACCTGTTTTGTTAGTATTTTATCTCAGAGTAATAAAACACCCAATTATCTAAAAATGGTTTTGGTTTTCCAACTCCTTTTACTCACCGGGCATTTAGTGCTTCACATGCTTTACTTTTTTTTATACACTGTATCGACTTTTTAAATAAAACTGCCTTTGAAGTCTGTCTTAGATAAGATCAAACAGTATCAAATTGTTACAGAATATTTAAACAGAAAATGTATTTAAAAAAATCATCTACTCTTCTGTCTGAAAAGGCATCAAAGCCTTGTGACTCCCCCAAGTATTGGCTCAAACTGCTCTAAACTGTTCAGCAGGACCCTTGTTGTAAGACAGAAGGTTCTGTGTCTCCTACAGGTAGAGTGTTTGAAAACATGACTTCTCACTGGTATTAAAGTATTTCTATGCCTATTTAGCCACATTAGTGTTTGATAGTTATGTCAATTGCAAAACAGACATCAGGTAAAATGTCTGAGGAAAGCAAAGTGGAGGAAGCTGCATCTGATCATCTGCAGCAGAAACAGGTAAGGATGACAGTCAGTGAAAAGGACAAAACACACACACACACAAGCAAGTAAAACAGCTTTTATAACAGCTCACAACAATGACAGTTTATATCTGTATTTTGCAAGATAAATTGCATTTTTTCTGTTTCACGTAAATGAGCTGTTCGTCAGAATGATGCTGAGATGGAAAAGGTGTCATTTGTTAAGGCTGTGTTTAGGCCTGCAGAATTGTATCATTTAAAAAGCTGGTACTAACTTGTTAGCACATTTACAAGTCTTTGTTCAACCGGCAGACTGTACTTTGCACAAAAGCACATAGAGTTGACGGGGCATACAGACTATTTTCATTTGAAAGCACTCTGTGCCAAGAAACAGCAGCTTAAATGAGGCTGTTTTTATTGGCTCCTTAGTGTTTGGCTCATGCTGACTTTGACTCAAGCAGGCATAGCCTGTGGTGTTAAATAGCACGTGAGGTCTGGACTTTTAACGTTAGTGGTTAATGAGTTGGTTTGTAATTATTTTAGCCACAATACAATTATTTACTCTATGGTATACTCTGTCTAACTGATAAAAGCTTCACCCCAGATGTGTTAGATCTTTACAACATCTAATGATGCTGTACTTCTCACAGATGAACCCTAGTAACGAATGCCCTCAATACAATTGTGGCAAATGTAGTTTAGGTTTTCATTCAAGAATGACTTATCAAACAAATTTAGTCTTTCTAAGTGTCTGCATTTATTGAAGAACTTACTTTTGAATGCTACAAGTCAAGTCCTTCTCTGTGTGTTAAAAATCTAAAAAAAAATGTGAAGTTGCTAGAAGATATTAAACCTTTGCTTAGAAATTATAAGTATTGTCACAGACTGTAGTAACATCAATGTTTATCAGTGAGTGGATGCTGCCATTGTGCATACAGAGCACTCTCAGGCTGTCTGATTGTGTAAAACAAACTTTTTTGTTATTGTTTTACATGTCTCATCCACATAAAATTTTATTTTGGTGGGAAAAACACTATTTTCCAATCATTACAAAATTAAAATTTTGAAAACTCCATTTTTAGTGTGTTCTTGTTGACAAACAGAAATTTGGAAGAAATAACCACCCCGACTTGTCAGGATTTGGGTTTTGTTTAAGTTATTCTTTAAGTTTCTTTTGTATTGGGTTTATTGTTTATTTTGTTTTTTGTGTTGTTTAGTCTTGTCTTTAGTTTTTGCTCCTTGTGTTTTTTGTATTCCTGTCATGATTCACTTCTCCTCAGTTTATCACTTGTTTACCTGCCACGCCCATCTTCACCTGAGCCAAGTTTGTAATCACTCACCTGTGCCCACTTCCCCTAATTACCCTCTGTCTTTAAAACCCGGTCATCTCCTCCACTTACTCTCTGGTCTGTTGTCGCTTCATGCGCTGTCTGGTTTCTCCTCATGTGTTGCCTCTAGTATTTGCTACAGTTTGGGTTTTGTTATGTTTTGTCTTTGCTGCCACGTCAGCTTTTGTTTTTGGTTTTCTTTTATTTATAATAAATTAGTTTTTCCTGAAGCTCAGTCGTGAGTTTGCCTCACTTTCTACCCCACCTGACAGGACTATGCACATGTCCACTATTCCCTGCTAGAAACCACAAAATAAATAAATAAATGGACAGGAAAACAAGAGTGTGGATGCTGAATAACCACTTATACAATAAAATGGCTGAAGCAACATGTTTAAAACTTCTAGGACTCAGTCCAGACATTTTCCATTTATCGCTCCACAGTGATGGAGCTACTAATTGCTGTCATCAATTTCAGAACTTCAAGAACCTTAAAAACTTGTCTCTTTAAAAAAAAAAAAGAACAAGAAACCACAAACATGTTAAACTCTTATTGGTCTAACCTGTCCTCACTTTCTATTCCATGCAATCTGAAATTGAAATAAACTTAGCCTTCATATTATTGCCAGAATAATCTGACTGTAAACAATCTTAGATTGTGGTGAAACATTACAAGGATGTTAGGCTCGTGAGTTAAAGTTTAAATTAACTCTGTGGGAAGAAGCAGGCAGATGACGGTGGTCTGTCGTTGTTGGCACAGGCTAAATGTTTCCACTGGTGATACCAACTGGTCACAGGTTGTGCCAGGACGGAGATGGATCAAGGAGTTGGGCTGTGGTGTTCCCACATGTCTGATCACAGAAGGTGGACTCTGCAGGGAAATCTGGGAAAATCCAGAAGTGGGAAAGAAGTTTGATTTGCAGAACTTTGACTCACCAGAAATGCAAACCTCTGCGGTACGTTTTCACTCAGATCAAAGGGCCAAGCCCCTGATCCAAGCATGCAAACACAGTGAAACATCTGCAGCACAATCCTTGATATTTCCCTGGAGGATTTTCCAAATGGACATATTAAAACAAACTCTTTCCTGCTGATGGTCACACCCCTGACCACTGGAGCTTTGACCACTTTGTGTCCACATCTGTGCTAGTATGAAAAGAAAATAACTAAAACAGAAAAAAGAAAAAGAAAATTCTATTTAGGTTTTTCTGGAAAACATTATTTCTGATTTTACTTTGTAATGGCACAATGTCTTCCTTTTCCAGTCATCATTTTAAACTCTTGATGATATTCTTTAGATGTTTTTATGTTTTTTGTTGTAGTCTTAAACATAAAAGCAGATTCTAAAAATATTGGGAAGATGCATATGCAAGTGTCAGATTTTATTATATAATAATATGATTGTTTTGTGCTTTGAACATCTCACTTAGTCATACTCACAAAGAAAAGTGCTATAAAACTTCTAACTTTTAAATAAAACAAACCCTTAAAAAAGCCCATTGTGCACAATGAGCACAGTAACCCAGACACATATGATGATCATGAGTCTTGTCTAAATGCATTGCTATCAAAAATAAGGGCTGTTTTGTCATTGATAAGGCATTTCTGCAAATTACTGGAGGGATTGGTGCATCAGCCTGCTTGTTTGTTCAAAGCACCACTCTGGCTTTGTGGGAGATTGTGTTGCTATGGTAATAAGCATCCTGGCAAGTACACAAGGGAGACAGCCTCTAAAAGCAGAGTCACTGTATGTGAAGATCACCCACAGGCAGAGCATAAATGAGACAGAAAAGCCGCCTGTGGGTGTAGTGGTTGAAAAGGGATCATACTGCCATCATATATTGCAGGATTTACTGGAGAATTTATGGTACTCTATCTGAGATGAGGGAAAAAAAAAATCTCTCACTCACACATAAAAATGTGAGAGAGCTACCAGTTCATGATTGGTTTGTGAAGTCTTCTGCTTTACAGAACTTTAGGGTAAAACGAGAATTAAAAACCCTTCTGAAAATAAATAAATTATTAAATGCAATTTAAAAAACAACATGTTGTGTCACAGTTAGTGTTATATATGTAAAGCTCTTTAATGAGCAACACAACATGAGAGTGGTCATTGAAAAATGACAAATCTAACCAGCAAATGATGCATTTTTATACAGTTTCAAGAGATTTCAGGAGGCATGAATTAATCTACAGGAAGGGAAGATGGGTAAGGTGCCAAATAAGTGTGAAATAACCATGAATTACTTTGAATAAAAGCACATTTCTGTGACAGATGTCAGCTCTACATTTGCATGATTTTGCATTCATTTCGTATCTAAACAGTAATGCAAATCTTAAATGTGAGAATCCTGCATCTTTCAAGCTTCCTTAAAAGCTTTGTGGAAGAAAATGAAATGAAATTCCACAGCTACAGTGACATTTGAGTGCGAGTTTAGCAGAGAAAAATTAAAGAAGAGTGGGTTTATATTTTTGAGCTTGCAGCTCCAGAGACTTTATAAACGGTTACCAGGCAACTGCACTGAGAGGTGCTGGCACTGAAATCTCCTCAACAAAAACTTCCTGCACAGCAGGTTTCAACATCCAAACACAAACGGGCATTTTGTTTAAACTGCTGAGCACATGGTGTTAGTTAGACAATTAGAAAACATACAAACAAAAAATGTTGTCCTATGGGTCAAAGGTAGGTGCAACATATATTCTAGAGTGGTTTTAATAGAAGTATGTCACAAAATGTGACATTTACATTCAGTGTTTTTTTTAAATAATGTGTCAAAGCAGTGCTTCAGTGGAAAATGAACATGACTCAAAGGAATGAACGCTTGAAATAAAACCTATTGGTATTGTGTGATGTGGTTGGCAAGCCTTGAGGACATCCATACTCTGGTCAACAGTCACATCGAAAACTACACAGGAAGACCGGGCAGTGAGAAACTCTGACTCTGGGGTAGCAAACAACTACCCATTATTTCATTTGCAACAGCATGATGCAGTGACATTAAAGAAAACTATTGTTGTATATATTTGTATAGGCTGTATCAAATCACTGAACAATTTAATGTATCTATTTTTTACCACAACAAACAACATACTGACTTTAAATGAATCATATATCAAACTAAGGGATGAATATTGTCACCATCTCCTACAGTCTGATGCTGTGTGTTCAAAAACACAAAACACCTGCAGTTCTTTATTCTGGTTTAGAAATGCCATCCCAAACATAATTTCTCTCTAATACAGTGAAATGCCATTCTTGCAGTTTTGAGGCGTGACTCTAAACCATTGGGACCCAGAGCTCAATTATTTTCGATTTTTCTTGTTTTCTCAGTACTTTCTCTGCCTGCTGTGTGTTTGTACAAGAGTGACATACTGCATGTGTCAGTACAACTGCAATTTAATGCAAAATGAGCACAAAATACCCATATACAGACACAGATACACTTGTTGGTCCCCTTCTCACACGTCGGTAGAAACATAACTATAATGCATATATATATATATATATATATATATATAAATACCAATGAGGCAGAAAAGCAGACATTCAAGATGACAAACATGGTTTCCATCAAAATGCAAATATTAGTAAAAGGATATTCAGCAAAGATAAAAAATTAAAAATAATAAAAAATAAATTAATTAAAAAATTTAAATAACTGGTAACTAAATAACTTTACCCACTACAAGTTCTGGGAAATGCCTTTTCTTTGTCATGTTGTCATGTTGCACGTCTGCTTTGAATATCGATTTCTTAGGTCACAGAATGTTATCCGTGTCAAAGTTTGTATGACAGTTTATCGCAAATTAATTTTGTCCTTGTGTCTGACTTCTAGTTTGTTTTCATAATTTATCAAGGTGCTTTTGATATGAGGCCATAAATCAGATATAATAACCCTATGCTTCAGTTTTATTTCCCCTGCATTAGGCTCTGACATTATGCTCTGTTATGCCTGAGGGTGATTGTTGAGACCTGAAAAATCTGCCCATTAAAATGCCTGAATATGTTTCAGACCTTGTTAAAGTCTGGTCAGGAGATAAATTTCACCCACCCCAACTTTCTGTCTGTTTGCTCTTTTGCTCTTTTATTACAATGCTTAGCAAGAGGTTTCAGTGTGAAAGGGGTTGGCTAGTTTAAAGGTGCAGAAGATACTACTTTGAGATACTTCCTCTGAGTGTAAACCTGTCCTGTTCTATTTGTTTCTATCACTCCAGTCCATTTTCCCGCTTTTTCTGTCCTTTCTCTTTCAAATAACCAAGTCAACAAGTTGTCTAAAAACTAGATCAAAGTCTGACCTAATACATTTTCCTGTCTTTTACTTGTGGAGTTTCACCTTTTAGCAAATTAATTTGATTTTATTTTTTTGCAAAAAGTAAAATAGATTGGATCTATATGCTTCACTGTATGTCTTTGTCCCTGCATACCAAGGTCACTGTGTGTCCAAATTTCAGCTCAACACTATAAATAGTCGTCATCATGATGTAACAGTCTGGAGTGTTGCTTTTCTTTTAGTCAAGGTGAAAAAAGCAACAATGCAATTAAGAGAACAAAGCTGCCATTAAAGGCTTTATTACTCATCACACACCAATTTGTAAAATGGATATTTTAGGATCATTACTCCTTGTGGAGTAATTTACTGTCCTGTCATAATTGAGTTGTTGGAAAACAAGCCCAGAGAAGTTGTTTATGCAGTTTAAGGAAGCTAAATTAAGACTTTAGGACACTTGTAAGTTTAAGTAACACACTGGCAGATTTTATTATTAGTATGCACATTTGTGATTTCTCACTTTTAAAGACTGTACAAACACAACAATTCTAGATTTAGTAAAATCATGGAAGGGGAGGTACAATATGGCTAAATTTAAGGTACAATGGGGGCAAAGAAGCAAATGGCTATTGAAGGAAGACTAAGATGAAGTTCCTACAGTCATGCTGGGAGAGCACCTGTGTTAAATGGAGGCCATTACAGAGTTGTTACAAGGATAGTTCCACAGATTGGAGACCACGAGTGGCCAATTACACAATTAGAGCAACTTTTTTTCTCTCCGTATTGTCCCTCTGCCACTCCTTAGTACAGAATTCTCAAGCCTGAGAAAGTAAAATGGCTCTGCTGTAGACCCAACTGAAAACAGAGGCAAAACCATACGGGTTAAAGGATAAAGAGTTTGTCATTTGTCTTTGTCAGCACACCACAGGACTTGTTTACACTCCAAGCCCAAGTCATTACGGCAGGCTCGGGAGAATAATTAGGCCTGGATGCATCTGGACTACAGCATAAATTTAAGACTGGTCATTTTTCTATTTTGTGCTGGTTTTTAATAGGACTAAATCTTTAACTTGTGTTGCAATGTGCTTACAGTATTTTTACATACGAGGATGGAAACTGTGTGACCAAAATAGGAGTCTAAGGACTGGATACACAGAGTGTGACTTCAGCAATTGAAACAAGTCCATGCAAGTCACTGAAGTAAAACAATGAACAATACCTTCATTAAACATACCTTGAAATTTTACAATTTATCTGTGGTTCTGCATTGATGCCTCCAGCAATCGATGAGGGAAAGTAGTCCATTCGCTTTCTGGAAGAAAGGTGCATGTTTTTTTTTCATAGGAGGAAAATGTTATTTTGAAAGAAGTCCCCAAGGCTCAGTTTTAGGTCCTGATTTATTCTTCATTTTTATTATTAACATTGGGTTATATTTGTCTATAGCTAAAGTGCACCTTTGTGTAGAGTCAGCGCTACTGTTGAGGAGCTTCAATCTGCCTTTCAGCAGCTGCAGGCTTTTAAAGAGCATTTTGAGCATTTAGTAAACAAGTTGAAGGCTAGATTGGGCTTTTATTATTGAAAATGAGGTTGTTTTAATTTATCAACTTAGGTTTCATAACAAATTCATTTGTCAATACAGATCATTTTGTACTTTATAGTCTGGTTTCCTGGCCCTCTTTGAGCCTAGGGAGACAACAGCATTGGTATACTTTTTATGTACAAAGCTATGGAGAGTAAGCTTCTCTCTTATTTGTGTATATATTTCTTTATTACTTCCAAAGACTCAAGTTAGCGCCTTTTTAGAGTTCCCAGGATTTTTTCCGAACTTGATAGTACAGCCTTCTCTTATTTTGCACCTTTGTCACAAAATAATCTTCATACCAAACTTCATCACAGGTAATGCCTTAACCTAAGCAACCAATCCGTTGTGGAATCAACAAGCTTTTCAGAAGTAGAAAAGCAGGTCATGTCTTATTGCATGCTCAATGCTGGACTGCTGTTGACTGACTGATTATAATCAGAATACCCTGCATGACAACACAAGATACAGAACGAAGCTTACAAACAAATGACGACAACAATTTGATGATTACATTTTAGTCAAAGTCAAGCATTTGGGAATTGTAGACTATAAACTCCCACTCCAGTCTAAAAGAAAGCAAATCCAACCCACTGACACTTCTTTCTCTGCATTCTGAAGGAGGTGCATCAAAGAACAATAGTAGATGAACCTTGTTTTCTCTGTCTTCCCTTCAGGGCTTTGCCATATTCAGCGATAAATAATAGAAATGAAGCGTAGCCCGAGGCTGCTAAGAACTCAGCAGTTCCCCAAAAGTCAAGCTTTCAGATCAAAGGACTGGCTGTGGAGATCTATGCAACAAGCAAAATAAGGATCATGCACTATGAATAGGTGCATGAGTGGGTGTGTGATTCTCTCAGAGCTGTATAAATGAGAAATACATGAAATCATATTCTAATGACATATGATATGTGTACCTGTTGCACTAACTGGGTCCTGACTGAATATATTGTGTTGTTGTATTTATTCTGTAATCATATTTCAACTAAATGAGAAAACAGGCTGGTAATGAGTCCAGTTGTGTGTGTGTGTGTGTGTGTGTGTGTGTGTGTGTGTGTGTGTGTGTGTATCAAAGAGTGTGGGTATGTGTTTGTTATAGAATTAGCATATCTACAATCAACTCTTGTCATCATTTACTTTTATAAATGCAAGTAAATTATGTTAAGAACTAAGTGTAAGGATGAATTTCATAACTACAATGACTAACCATGAACTTAACACAAATATTTAATTAATAATTGCAACTTTGTTGTTTGCATGGAGAATATTGCTAGGGAGAGGGATGACTGGGTCTCCTTCCTGAATCTGCAGAAGGATGGATGGATGGATGGATGGATGGATGGGTGAGTTCTTGCACAAACAAAAGACAAAAGATGACAGAATAACCTTCTCCTTCCATTTCTCATATATTTAGTGAGTTGGTTCTCTTTCAGGTTTTTTTGCAGGTTTTAATATTTATTAAGTCTATTATTGTTAAAATGTCTTGGCAGCATGTGGAGCTGAAGGATGGACACTGAGAAACAACTGACATGCCAAGTTAGATTTACAGTTTAATACAATGTTTTTCAAAGGATAATTTTCTTTTTTTGTTGTTAAAATTGTTCCGATGCTGATTCAAATATGAAATTAAGTCAAGGAAACTCAAATAACAGTATTTCTAAACTTAGTGTTTTATTACTTTCTGCTGTCTTGATGATAAACTGATATAACCTGTGTGACTTACATAAGTAACATGTAATGTTGGAAAACATCTCTTAATAAATACAATCGCCCTCAGAATGTTGTTGAATTTTTTTATTAAATTTGTTTTGTTGCCGTTTTGTGGATCAGAAATCCTTACAGAACCGAACCCTACATTATGTCTTGCCTAAGGACACTTCAGCAGAGAAACATTTTTTTTTGCTTTGAACTCTGATCAAAGGCTAATCTTATAAACTCACAGATCAACTTGCTCACTGAAAGCATTTTGCTTCTGTTACTGCAAGCACCATCATTTACATCTAATTAAACTTGCTGTTATTGAATTAGTTTTAACAGTCAGCCATGGATTACATAGAGCAAACAGAGATTACAATAATTATTTCAGCTAACTGTGACAGCAGCAGTGTTGGTTGATATCACAGAGCCGGACATCTTGATTTATACTAATACATTTCTGTTCTACCAGCTCCCCAGTGACTAATGCTGCCAAATTCCAGTGGTGGGGATGAGGGGTGTGCTTTTGTCCATTCACTACCCTATGAGAGCTTTACTGATTAAAAAGGAAATACTGCCACCTGGAGGAAACCTTTGTCACCAACAACTTTCAGTTTTATTTTTTTTTTAGTAATATTTTTTTTTTTCTTTCCTTGCAGCCATTTTGTTCTGAATGAAAGAAAGTATTATTAAATTGCCATCAGGGAGCCCATTTCTCAGCTTTTTATCTGCTCTTAACAATCTTCAGGGTGTTCATACGTCCTCTGCTATCTTTTTGCACTTTGACACTCAGACGTGCAGATTAGTCTTTTTGTTTTCCAGTGTTTACAGTGACTCACTTCTCACTAATCCATTTAGCTTCATAGGACAAAAAGACCCCTCTAAAACTGAAGCAATTTGTCCAACATTTTGTTTTCAACCTCTAAACAAACTTGAAACACATTACAAGCAAAAATGTTCAAAAGATTTGTTTCATTTATTAAGGTTTGTGTGCGTGTGCACTCAGACTGAACTGGTGGAGCAGAAAGTACTAAATTACTGACTTTGCTCTGAAACTGATTATTATTCTTCAGAAATCTGTTTGTACATAATCAGGGTTTAAAAGTAAACACAGACAAGTGTGAAATGAGAACGTTAAAAAGCAGCAGGATTAGTTTTTCCATGTTTCATGTTTGTTCTGTTATTGCCCGCTGCCAAGGCGAGAGGAAATGTTGTTTTTGCCTGTGTGTGTTTGTGTGTGTATGTGTTGGCCTGTTCTGTTACCAGATTTGAATAAAACACTCAGAAAGTAATAAATGGATGTACATCTATAACTGATTAACCCCATACAGGATGGCTGCCACAGCTAAGCAACCTTAGCAAACACAAAAGTGACCATAACTAGATAATTTCACAGATATTAAGCTAAAATATGTTATGGTAGTAGCTCAGAGTCCTCCACAACACATAACTTGAGCCCTACATATTGACATCTTTTTGCTTAAAAGTTGAGCATTAACTTTTGGCATCAACTCTGACTGACTTTTAGTAAAACATTTCCTGAACCACTGGATAGATTTGAATGAATTTCAGAAAGTAATCATTGGGTGTACTTTTACAACTCATTAATGTTTAGAGCCAACCCAATTCAAGATAAATGTCACAGCTAATCAACATTAGTCAACACAAAAATACTATAACTCTGTCATTTTTAGACGTTTTGACCAAATTTTTGTGTGGTTGTAGCAGAGAGTTGGTCTTTACACATTTTCTGAGCATGACATCTAATGATATTGACTACAACTCTTCTCAGTATAAGACGATCTTAGTCTAAAAGTCTGGCATGAAAGACAGTATGCATTTCTTCAAGGAATGTTATGCGTTTAATTTTGTTTTTCAGTCTGCTGACTCAATACTTTACATCCTCCAGTCATCAGGTTTGTCTCCAGCTTCCACATCTGGTTTGTGCTGAAACCTGAAATGACAGTCTGAGAAAACAGTTTATTCCCAAAAGTGTCACTCTTAACTATTTGTTTCTACAGAATAAAAATTATAGAACAATAGATCAATTTAGGACAAATGGCAGAGATAATATTATCTGGGTCAATTTTGTAAGTATTACAAAATAGTAGTTATTCATTGTCTCTGGTATCTTTTTTTAATCCTAATTTTTGTTGTTTAAGGGACAAACACACACTCATAAAACTTGAAAATCGAACTTGGATGAATAAATGCTCACAACGAACAAAGCTTCAGGCAGTGTGAAGCTCTGTGTTTATTTCATGTGATACAAGATTAAGGATGTTCAAAGCCACAAACTGGAACAAGAAGGACTTTCTTTCAGAGATGCCACAAATCTGTAAGTGTGCGCCCTCATAATGGTCCATTTGATGAGAAAGTCTTTTCATGTGTTTACTGTCTGCAGCCTTTCATTCACAGCCAGTGCAAATAGTGATGTAACAATGATAAAGATTCTCTGAGGATGACGACACAATGGAATCATTATATCACAGGCACTAACTTTGTAGGTCAAACATGTACTAGATAAGTTTCGTGATGAATGGAATATTTTAAGTATAACTGTATTTATATTGTTGTTTAACTTTCTATCTCTGTTACTTTCTGTGCATTAAACATGTTTCTATATTCTTTGATATGCACAGAGTCAACATTTGATCTACAAAGATTTATCAAGAAATACTCAGATTACTGGTTAAGTGATGTGTGACTGAGAGGTGTCAGATATATTAAGAAGTCAAAAAGTTATCATTCATGGGGGAAAAGAAAACACTCACAAACAGTCAATAATGATGCTTCATTTTATAAACCTACAGTATTCACATTTTAGGGGCTGCAAAGGAAATGCTTTGAAACTGAATTTTTAGCAGTCATCACATCCTGCCGAGCTGGTGAAGACAGACAGTCGAATGTGACCCTGGTGATGAAATCCCAGTTGCATAGCAACACATCTCCATCTGCAGTTAAGCTTCTCTCCTCTGCAGAAACAACTGTCATTTCTGCTTCACATGCAGTTTGTTGTAATTAAAAATTTCCATAGAAAGGCAGTAACACCTTTGAAGAATATGGATCTTTTTTTCTCTGCATACCTAAAAGACTGTCATCGTTATATAGATCTGTACAGTAAGTGGCTTTGACACATAAAAGTATAGATTTTTAAATTTTGTTATGTTTTTATGGAAAATAAAAACATGTCTGTGGCAGCCACATATGTGCAAAGTAATATTTACTTCTTTCACTGCTAACTTTGGTCAACCAAATATGCCATATAAAAAGATAATTACATTTTTCTACCAAAATCTTTTGGTTTGTAAGTACAGAAAATACATTAGCGTCAGTGCTAAACTAATTATTTATGCACTGTGGATCAATACATCAAGTCTCATTAAATGTTCTCTAAATTTTCCTTCAGAATTTTAGAACAAATACCCTTTAATGGGTTAAAGCTGTTGGGTCATAGGTTGGGTTGGTTTGACCAAATACTGGTCACCCAGTGGTTTGGTCAGACATGAGCCGTGTCAGTTGTTCACAGTTCAGCTGTAAAATGTTAAACCTGGTTAAATTTGTTAACAACTAAAACAGCATTAGGTAATGCTAACTAGCTGACACTAATAATTCCATCTAGCTGGCACCAGCCCAAGTTATCTAATAAGGCAGATTTTGGGTTGTTCCCTTTAAATAAACTTGGATATGACTCCAAATCCTACAGAGAGACACTAACTGCAAGTCTACAGTTTTATTCAACAGTTCAAGGACTCATTAGCACAATTAGAAAACTATTAGCAGAATGAGAAGATTTTTGCAAGTCTCAAGACACTTTACAACAAACCATTAAAAGTCTTACATGGTTTAATTAAATGTGTGGATTTGAGTTTCGGATCTATAGATGCACACATAAAGGAGCACACCTGTGTTTACATCAACAATCCTCTGCAAAAAACACAAAGAAATGAAAGCCAAACTTGTGTCTTGTGACTTGAGTCTCAAAGCATCCACATTAGGCCTGTAAGACAATTACCCACACTTTCATTAGAGTTAATTAAGTTACTTAATTCAGCTTGTGAAAGAGTTATAAAGTTCAGCTATTTGCTGCAATAAATTTATTACTTTCAGGTTTTGAAACAACTAAGACTCAAGATTTATTCGGATATGATAACAACAACAAAAATAATTAATCTGGTGAATAATTGTTTTCATAATCAAGTCACATTGGCTTCACTAGTTAGTTTCAAATATAATTTTAGAGACTAACTAAAAAATGAACAAATCTAATCATTTAAATGACATTAAATACATGTCAAAAAATAACATCAAGGACTCTGCTCATTGTGTTGTGACACAAAGAAAAACATGTGAATCTCAATTATTTATTGTAAGAAATAATGCCAGCTTTTGAATCCTTAAACAAGCGTTTCAGTAAGTAAGCACACTGAATTAAGCTAATAATGACTATCCAAGGTAAAACGTATTGGACAAAATTAAATCAACATTTTGATAGTTTATTGTAATGCCCAAATAGGCTTGTGCATATAAACATTATTAAAACATAAGTTTTGTTAGAGACTTAAAATTGGATGCAGAGATTATCTATGTATTTATGTTATGTTTGTACAAAACAAAACAAAAAACAATGTTGCTCCAGATGGTCATAAGTTTATTGGCCTGCCTGAATGATCATCCAGTGTGTTTTATTGTACTTCTGTAGCTGCAGGCTCTCTCTTGTTTGCTCTCTGAGTCTGTCTCTCAGTTTCATCGAGAGCTCTCCCTCTGCGGATGTTCAAGGCTGGAGTTTAATATTTCTAGAACTTAGTCAAAGCAGATGTTACTGTCATGATCTTACAGAAAAAAAAGAATACCATTGCAAAGTGAATATTTACAAAAGGTTAATACACAAAGCAAACCCAGTGTGGCAGGGGAGGGGATGACTTATATTGCAAAATAGGGTAAATATAACATGAAAAAATGTTTTCTTTCACTGTTCATGACTGTCTGTATAACAGAGGTAACACAATACATATCCAATATGAAAGAAGTAAAACTTGGGTTGTTGTGTTGCACTCAGACAATTTATATTAAGTAAAGGAGATAATAGAGAGGGATACTGTGAAATAAATAATATTTGTACTGCAGAGTTAACAGCAGTCTGTGTTTAATTTAGGTTTTTGACATGCAGCAGAAAAATATCTATCTATCTATCTATCTATCTATCTATCTATCTATCTATCTATCTATCTATCTATCTATCTATCTATCTATCTATCTATCTATCTATCTATCTATCTATCTATCTATCTATCTATCTATCTATCTATCTATCTATCTATCTATCTATCTATCTATCTATCGTACATGATGGGTTTCAGCTTCTTCAACAGTACAATAGCGCCCTCAAGTGAAAACTAAATGGAATCACTATTTCATTATGCATGATTTTAGCACACAGCAAGCAGACAAAATTGGCACACTGCTGCCTTAACAAAAAGCAGAACAAAGCAGGAGTTTGTATGAAAGAAATAGATTTTTTTTGTTGTTTTTTTCTGAGACAACTAACATTTAAATTGTGCTCAAAGAATGGCTCAAGCAGCATTTCATTAGGCTGTGGAGAATAAAATGGTATAAAATTAAAAAATATATATATTTGTTTATTTTTCTTACAAATTTTAAAATAAAGCTAACTAATTATGTGTAAAAATACCGATAACCACTGATAATATTCTGTGTATGATTTGATCTCTTTTAACTCGAATAAATAGGTTACTGTACCTTTAAGAAACCGCATCAGGATGGCGCCTTCAAACCATACCGCGCATGCGCGGACGTTAAATCATTTTATGGCGGGCAGTGAAGTTGTCAGAAGAAACCGTTTTAGGAACAGCACCGATCTAAACTCTGATTTCCAACATGGTCGAAGGTCCAGGCTGTACTTTGAACGGAGAGAAAATCCGCTCGAAAGTCAAGACGGGACAGAAAGTGAGAGAGGTCAGGGGTAGTTTAACTGTAAGTAAACTGAAATAAAAAAAAAATGAGTAGGTCAGTAGTAGTAAACTGATACTCAGTCACAGATTTGTTTTATTTACCCCACAAAGACTAATATAGCTTGTGTTTCTTCGTAGAGAAACAGCTCCGAGGCAAACAATGTCTTTGTCAGTTTTCTCGGTTGTCAGTACTCTGGTGTCGAAACTCTTGGCAAGGAGCTCTTCGTGTACTTCGGTTCAAGGGCTTTGAGGTAAACTGCACTCTGAAATACTTTTATGAGAACTCACTACGTTTTTATACCTTTTTATTTGTCCGTGTAAGTTTGTTTATGTAATTTCTGTCGACTGTGAAGTTCTAATCACTGTAAAATCAAACATAAGAAGGTAATACTGTATCAAATGGTGCTGTTTGGAAGAATTTACTCCAGTAGTTTTCCAGATATGTTGATATGCAGTTCTGAAATGCAGGTACGCACTCAATGTAAACAAAGCCATTTATCCTAGGGTAGGTTCTGGAGATTGATAAAACACCTGGGATGAGAAGCAAAACGTCTTCAACTACAGAATAAAAGTCCAGTTGTTTTTATTTTTAACATTTATTTGGAAAGTCTGCATACTTTATTCAACGAATCTGATCGTAAATACACACCGACACATCAAAATTGTCAGATTTCTTGATCCCAGATGGCTTTTTTTTTTTAACATCACAACTGTTGACCTATTTTCAGACCCTTCAGCTGTTTTTTAGATGGAGCCATACTTTTAATTTCCTTCTGTGCATCTCTGATGCTGTGCTGAATGACACTAAAGAGAATCTGAATATACAACAAATTTGAATCATTTCTTTTGATTAAGATAATTAATTGCATGACGAAGTTACATTTTGACCCAATATTGACAATTTAGATGTTTGTGCTTGGAAGGCGGAATTGATTACACATAAGATCAGCAGCTGTGCTCCTAGTCGAGCGAACTAAAAGTACAATTTGTGGGAATTACATTTTTTATTCTCTTACATTATATGCTCGAAGAGTAAGAAAAACTTATTTTAAAGTTCGCAGCACCTCCAGCTGCAACCTCCTCTGGCCTTTTCATGTTGTTATTTTGTTGTTGCTCATTGTGAGACTCGAGGATTCATGTATTTTCCTTTAAGCTTCCCCTGTATATCGTTATTGGAAAAAAGATCTTTTCAGGTCACTCCACTGCATTCACTAAGGTCAAGATTCTGACATGGCAAGTTCAATATATATGTTTTTGTTATTTTTATTTATTTAATCACTTTGTTTAACCTGTGTTGTCTTGGTCATTATCTTTTTGCAAATACTAAGTCACTCACTCTTGCTGTGATATACTCCTTTAACCAAAAAAAAAAAAGATTGCAAGATTTGAAAACCCCGGGGAAGCAAGGCAGCCCAAACCACAACGCTTCTTCCTTATGCTTCACATTTGTGATGAGGTTTGTTTGTGCAACGCCCTTTGTTTTCATTCCAGCACTTTGTAGATCCTGCCCCCCTCTCCCCCAAGGAACAAAAAAAAAGGTTATCTGATTATTTTGATTCTGTTGTTTTCTAATAAAAGGCTCATGTACAACAATTTTAGCAAAAAATACAGACTTCTGCAGGTTTTGTGCTGTTCCCTTTGGGTACATTATACACATCTTCCAGGATTTTTTTGCAGTACTGTTGATCTTTGCCATAAATCCACTCTCAGAGAGTAGCAATAGTCCTGAATTTCCTTCATTTAAAAATAGCCCCCCCACCACCTCATACAGCGATGACAGCTGATGTCTTCAGGGAAGCTGTTGTAGCATCTTCTAGCATCAAACGTCTCTAAAAAACTTTCTCTAAGGTCCAGTGAAAGTTGTTATGATTCATATAAACCAATCTTTCTTCTGAAGAGCGGTTTTTGTGCAGTTTTATTTTTAGAGAGGGAGCACCACTGCAACCAATTTTTCCAATCTTATTTCTTTATCCTGAAAACCTAACTTTAAATTGCATATGGAGAAGTCATAAGCTCAAGGGTTGATGCTTTTTCAGCTTGTGCTGTCAGTTAGTTACTCGGTGTGTTCGAGGGGAACATTGTGTTTGTTTGTATGTGTTACCGGTAAAATATCAGACCACTTTTAATATGTAATCTCTGCAGAAATTCTGGTGATTTTAAAGCTTTCGCAAACTTTTCCTCACAACTTCACTCTTGACGGTTTCTGCATTCATTCTTAGTCATTAAATGCGGCGACCTTGTAAAAATACTTTGAGAGCTGAAGTTATTAGGAGCAGCTTTTATGAAAGTGAAGTATGGTAAAAATGTTTGCCATGGCTGTGACTTTAAAAACATGTTTTCTGAAACCGTTTAATTAAAAAATAATTGTAGATTTGTTTGTCTGTGGGCTGAGTATTTGTTATCTTATGCTTTCAGAGTGTTATTAATTCGACGATTCAGTTTTATTTAAATGTTTTTTGTTCTTGATGATTCTTAGAAGCTGTGATATTGATGAAATTACTTACTGGAATTCTGTATCAGTCATTGTGGATTGTTTTATTTATTTATTTTTGTTCACTTGCTTGTGAAAAATGAGTGTATTGTCGATTCTAATGCACAAATGCAGCATGAGGCTACAAAAGCAAGAAGTGTTGCCATCCATCCATCCATCCATCCATCCATCCATCCATCCATCCATCCATCCATCCATCCATCCATTCTTTTTTTATTTCTAAACCTTTCCTTATATAGGACTAAAGAAGTTAAAGGTACTCACTGCAGTGTCATGAAGACCTGTCAAAACAAATTCATAAAGTAAGAAATAAAATCTGCACATTTTTTTTTCTCATATCAATGGTGAATGTGTCCTTAAATAAATAAAAATTAAGCAGGATTTGTGAACAGCTGCAACTACCACGTGTTAGTTTACCTACAGAAAAGGCTGAAGTGACTGAAAAAAGGTCAACAATGGTGACGTCCATGGGAGAGCCATTTGGGACAGAGAAATCTGACAGTTTTGATGTATTGGTACATATTTACGTTGCAGATAAAATGGCTCGTAGAGTGTGGACCCACATTTCAGATTTGCAAATCAGTATATTTGAAATAACTACTGGAGCAAACTCTTCCAAACTGCACCATTTGATGTAGTTCAGCAGAACCTTTTTTGGTTTGATTTCACAGTTTTCAATGAGAACCTTTTAAAGTGATTTAGGGGCTGCGATAGATCGGTGGCCTGTGCCTAGGTCCTGCACTCTTGAGACCGCAGGTTCGAGCCCAGGTTGCATCAGTAATGACATCCGGTGTAAAACAGTTGCCAAATCTTTTATGCGAGTTCGCTCACTGTGGCAACCCCTGCAGAAGACACCAGCCAAAAGAAAAACAACAACCTCTGAAGGAATCTAAATGAATGTTTTTTTTGCAAACCTTTCAAGTATTAAATAAATGTAGAAATACTGTTTTTAAATGGAAATGATGCCTTTTTTTCTGTCTTTTTCACACACAACTTTCAGAGTCCACTTCGGTATGAATGGATCGATGCGGATAAATCCCACTCAGAGGAAGGTTAAAACGGGCTCTGCAGCAGCACTAGAAATACACCTTACCAACGACATTGTGGCCTTCTTTGACAGCACTGTAGAAATAAGGTAATGGGGACAACAGCATAGGCAAGATAGATTGAGGTGACAGGAGTTCACCTTGGGGTATGAGTCTGATTCAGTGAGTGTGTCCTATATTAGGCTTTGTCTGAAGACAGTGGCCATTGTTGCATGAAAAATGCTGTCTTTTTTTGCTCAACATTTGTTCTGATCATGGGCTGTTGTGTCCTGGCGTAACGCTTGGTAGCCAGACAAACATTTATTTCTGCTGTCTAAAATCTTCACCTATGTTGTCCCATGCCATGATAAAGAAACTGAAACAATTTTGAAATTTATAAGCTCAGCAGAGCTCCATTTGACCTGGTGCAAATATCAGTGGTCTTGTTGTTTTTGAAATTCTCCCAGTATTAGAAGGCTGTATTCTTGCAGGTTGACAGAGGACTGCGAGCAGAAGGTCAGGGCCGCAGAGAGTCTGGATATGTGCTCTTCCAGGTTCAGCCTTTCCCGCTCTGAGGACGCAGTGAGGAGCCAGAGTAGCAGGATGCTCTGTGACGTTCTCCTAGACCAAGTCGTCATGCCGGGAGTCGGCAACATCATTAAAAACGAAGCCCTGTTTGACTCGGGCCTCCACCCAGCCGTGAAGGTATAGAAAAGATGATGGATTGTGCTCAGCAGAGGAATAAAAAATGAGGGTAAAAATGCAAGACAACACTCACAGGAAAAAAAAAAAGTTGAAGCTTGCTGAGCGACGCATTGAAATGAGGAAGGTGAAAAAGAAATAAGACAAACAAGTGCATTGCGGCACATATTTCCCTTCCCTTATGTGCAGTTTGAAAATGAGAACGATCTCATGAATGCATATCGGTCTTAATGGAGACTCAAAGAGCTTTCCATCCGATTTGTAGGTCATATTTACCTTTTTATCCATTAAATGTAAAACATCCAAAAATTAACAAAGCTCCAAGGGAATATGTCTCTATATAAAACTATTAATTTAGCCCTAACTTAAAGATACGTTCGCAGAGTGAATACTTCTATTATTCAACTATTACTTGAGGCTTTATTCTGCCAGGCTGTCTGGCCTCTTAAAGTGTATTAGCACACTGAAGCAAAACATTAATCTAGGACTTTTGGCTTTTTCTTCTTTTGGGACACTGAATGTTTATGAGCTTCCCCTCCATTTGCAGGCTTCTATGTGTCACGAAATAGCAGAAAATTCACTTTTTTTACACCGACTGATCCAGAATAAACTCTTTGTTGCCTTAGCTGTGAGTCCTGGGAATATACAGTATGTGATATTTATTCTTTCCATCTTTTTAAGCCCAGCGTCTTCAATCATGTCTGCCGTTTTTCAAGTGTATATGCGTGTGGTATTGATTTGCAGATTCTGAATTGATTTTCGTCTGTTATTCAAAATGAGAGGCCATACTGAAAAGGGGTTTATTTACTGTCTGGCTTTTAAAGAATAACTAAATGCAGCTTAATTTCCAGGTGCAGCAGCTGACAGAGGAGCATATTCGCCATTTGGTGAAGATGACTAGAGATTTCACTCTCCTGTTTTATAAGGTTAGTCGTCTTTATTTTAATAAAAAATCTAAAATTGGTTCAAAAGGGCTCAAGGTGGAGTTATTACATTTAAAAAAAAAAAGAAAAAGCTGTACCATAAATGGAGCTCAAACGTTAAAACACTAACAGAGTTCATAAATACCACATTCCTCTCCATACAGAGCAGTGAAGTAAGGAAGAG
Organism: Kryptolebias marmoratus; assembly: GCF_001649575.2. Lineage (NCBI taxonomy): Eukaryota > Metazoa > Chordata > Actinopteri > Cyprinodontiformes > Rivulidae > Kryptolebias > Kryptolebias marmoratus. The sequence continues at coordinate 25,769,288 of NC_051438.1, read as the reverse complement.
TGGTTCTGTTTTTCTTTTGTTCTGTTTTCTTTATCTTCTTCGTTGTTCCTCCATTCTCATTTCCAATAGTGTCGCAAAACTGGCTCTCCTCTTTACAAACATTACAAAGTCTACAAGCGTCCCCAGTGTGGCCAGTGCTCTCGTGTCATCACCGTCTGTCGTCTTGGAGACAACGGCAGGATGACTTACTTCTGTGAGCGCTGTCAAAACGGAGATCCCTCCAGAGTTGACATCAGGTAGAAACCCTTGTAGACCGTTGGCACTTTGATGGAAAAAAGGATTGTTTTGCATTCCTGTAAAAGCTGCTTCCTTGAGGTTTTGGTGTATTGTTCTAAAATCTGATACATAACGTGATTTAAGATTTTTTAACTTTGATTAGTTATATCTTGCTTTTTCTCACCAATGTAAACACACGTAGGCAAATTAAATTTACTGCTGTGATATTTAAGGTAATATTCAGCTTTAATATTTGTTTTATTGTGTAAAATGTTTCAAAATAAAATAAAAGCCCAAATCTTCTTGTAATAATACAATTTGGAAGTTATTTTAATTTTTTATTAAAACATGGTTGCAGCTAAAGTCTTTTTTTTTTAATCTGTCAAAATGTTCCAGCAAAATGTAAAAACCCACATCTTTTAGTAATTCTCCTCTACGATAAATAAATAAAATGCCCCCCCCCAAAAAACCCTATATGCTGAAGCTAGGTTTCATGCCTTTTCTGCAGAAGTTGTTCAGATCTTCTGATGATATGCTGAAATTCACAGAGGCCATCTTTGCAGGCAGATGGGCTTGGCAGGGAGTGGGAAGTGTTATGGGGTGAGAATTAATGCGCATATATGGCTGTGTTTGCCAGTTAGGGTGCAGGCTCATCGCCTCCTGGGCTGTGTTTGAGCAAAGCTTTGTGAGGGGTTAGAATCTAAAGCCCTTACAATGCGTTACACAGCTGATAAGGCAATCTGTGAGAAGGTTCCCGAAAGCCGCTGCTTCTTCCCTTCTCTGTAACTGTTGGCACTGCAGATTTGCCTTTTTGTCAAACATACCCCAGCCTCATGTCAGAGCACTAACATTTATGCTTGGAGCTATTATATTAAGCATTTTTTTCCTTCCGTAATTCTAACCATTGTTTAAACTGCAAAGCGTTTGTCTATTTTAATGTCGTCTGGGTTTGTGTTGTGGATATCTGTCAATAATAGTTACTGAATCCCTTTTATATATATATCTACTCACAAGATATTTCTGTCATTTGTTCTAAAAATAAATATACATTTAGTTATTGCTATGTTTTTAAATGCACAGTAATTTAAGTTTTTTATTGAAGCTAAACAACAAAAATTGGGCAACTACTGTAAACCTTTTTGCAGTAAACAATAATGTCACATGTTACGTATGTATAGATAATATATATATATATATATATATATATATATTGGATACAGTATTCATCCAAATGCTTGTCATAGAAAAGCAATTGCAGGAAAATGGCTTCACAAGTTCTTTTCATCATCATTATTACCATTCCCACCCACTCATTACAAATACAAGTTTCCCTTTATGACTTCCTACTATTTACTCAAAAAGCTGCTGTTTTATTGAACCCATTATAGCCATATGCTCATTTTCTCTAATCATTAAACAAAAGGAAAATACTCCCAGTATGTTAGACAATAATAAGCAAAGTCTCATTTTTAATTTGATCTCCTAAATCAAACACTAACCAAAGCTGGTTTTTATTTTCTTCCAAAGCAGCATGCCTGTGGCCCATTTCAGTACAACTTATTCTAAGTTACACGAAACTTTTAAAAAATATATATATACAAAATCCTTTCAAAAACAATGGTCAGTTATTTTACAGCATCAGCAGAATATTAACCTTAAAAACACAAAGTTTACAGCAGCTTATGTCTCATGTGTTGTAGTTTAAAGTTGCTGTTTATCAGGTGTTAAATTCTGTCCAACGATAGTGATACGGTCTTCTTCCTAGGAAGGGGTCTTTCTTTTAGTCTTTTAAAGTCACAAACAAATGAACAGCCACTGTCCTCAGACAGACCTAGAAAACCCTTCAGAAAGCCTGAGGACCAACTGCTGAGGACCACTGATGTGAATAACAATAAAGTCTGCCATCAAATTCTCGAGTAATGAGGCGAGTTTCTGGTGTTTTCACAGCACTGTTGTCTATTGGTAATCAATTGACATGGTAATGAAAGTAAAAGCTATCAGCTGTTGAAATACCCATATTTGTTGACTACAGTTAACTAATTGGTCCAGCTTCTCTGTGTAAAACTAATGCTGTGTGATGGAACAATACTGCTCTTAATTAACTCACTTCTATTAGTCGGGTTTTTGTAAATGTTGGTTTTAATTATTGACTGTCTTGGATTTTTTGTGTTTGAATGCAATTAGGTGGACATTATTAATTAATTAATGAACGTTTACACAAAAACGTTTCAATGAATAATTCATCAAAAAGCGTCAAACAAGTCAAACCCAAACTATTTGAATAAACAGTAACTTTCTGCTAAATGTCATTTATTTCAAAAGTTTCTGTTGAGCTGTTTCTGTCATCCCAAGTTTCAGGCTCACTTTTTTCCCCTGTTGTTTCTTGTGTTCAGTAAGCTGCCACTTAGAAACAGTTTGATCGGTTGGACCTATAATGAGAGAAGCAGCGATGATGTGGCTAAGAAGGAGGAAGAGGACTGGGCTTGTCAACTCTGCACGCTCATCAACCAGCCAGCGGCGAAATGCTGCGATGCCTGCCTCACGCCAAAACCTGAAGGTGAGTGACAATCTCTGTCTCTTCTAGTCGCTAGTTTTAATAGGGTGACAGAACATCTATGTTAACAAGAAATCAAATAATAGTAGCCGTTCTTTTGCCATATCGCCGAATAATAGCATGTGCAATTTGACATTAATGCTTCAGTGCTTTCGAGCAGCGCAGCAAACATCAAATGACACTGGAGTCAGCTGGGTGGACATCTCTGTGATGAGAGTGTTCGTATGTTGCAGAACAAGTAATGACCATGTCTGTCAGCTGGTCATTTTTCTCTGACTGTCTTGAGACACTTTGCAGCAGCAGCAAACTTTTCTTTGGAAAACGTGCCCTGCAGCGAGCAAACCACAGCTGAATGCCTCAACTCATATTGACACATTTCACTGCTGCTCTTCAGGAAGAACTGAACAAGCGTCAGTCCAGATATTTTATAGTTCTTGCCTTTTTTTTTTTTACTTTTTAAACTTTGAAATAAAGTCATTTTTATTCAGTCCCATCACAAGTCCTGTTTGGTCCAGTCTTCCAACACAATAAACTAATGTTAGGAGAGGACGCAGACTTTACTTGTGATCTTTAAGGGTTTGCTCTCAGCTGATAAAATAATAGGAAACCTGAGTAACAAGTACAATACTCATACTGAAATCCCTTCATTTGAACAAAGATGAGTAAAAACTGGTAATGATACTAGATTCATTTTATAGATTCCTCTAAAATAAATAACACACTTAACGCCCCACATAAAGCTGACTGAGCACCGTCTTGCATCCTCATACAGCCCTGATTTACATATATGCTGTTTTATATTTCATATTCTCCCACTGTGCATCTCCACAGAAACAGCTGGGGGTGAGGGCCTTTCTCAAGGGCATATGTGTGAAGGTTTTTGAGGAACTGGAGTGCTAGTTATCCTCAGCTTCTTGTTTATGACTCTGAACTCGGTCTATTTACTAAAAAGACATACTTAAATATGTGTTGTGTTCATTTCTGCACCTTCAGCATTAAAGGTTGTCTGGCATTTTATGTGAGCACAGAGCACAACAGCATGCTGCTTTCTGGTAAATTTTATGACAAAGCTAACCACTTAAAGCTAACAACAACCTGCATTTTGTGAGAGCAGCCAGTGCATCAGAATGAGCTGCAGCTGCTGAACATAAATTGAGTTTCTCACTCTGGCTCCATCTCCACAGCCCACAAAGACGACATTAGCAATGAAGCATCACCCTTCACTGCTGATTTAATTAAATATCCCTGTAATGCCTTCAAGAAACCACAAGAGGAGCTCAAAGTCAACTGGAGGTCTGCATTTGGGACTTCCACCCTTGTTTTCTCTGACATGAGTAAGAAGCCAAAGCCTGTAAACTCTCCACTCTCCCAAGCCGGCAGTCATTTGAATTCCTTGGCGGCAGAACGAGGTTTATATAAAAACAGCTTCTGCCAAGGGACAACAAGCCCCAATTACGCCTCTGGTGGCTGGCAGAGGCAAAGTGCCGAGCTCTCCAAAAGGGAATCGCTGGCCTCCTACAGTCACCCATCTAAGAAAATGAGAATTGATCACAGCCCCTTTCCCAGTAACAAAGCTCAAAATGGAGCCCCCAACTCAGGGTGAGTGAATCTCTTAGTTGGCTATTCATGAACAAGTTTATAATAAGAAAAGTTTTTTGCAAGTTCAGGGAGAAGTGTGTGGGTTTAAAAAAAAAGAAAAGTCTGACTGTGGAATTTTAATGCAACATTGTTAAGAAAGTTCTGATAAACAGCCACAGAAGGACATGTTACATACAATTATTACCAACAAACATCATTACACATGCCTGAAAGGAGGTCACTTGTTTCCTAATGACAGCTATTCTTGTTATACTTACAGCAGTGACGGTTTCTCCTCTTCTGTCAGTATGTGCACAAAGCAGACGCCATGTGCTGCAGCCTCCGTCTCCTCCAGTCCCACTGCCCCTTGTTGTGCATCCCATTGTCGTCCAGCTGTCCTCAGAGTGGTCCACAAGGAGGGGGAGAACAAGGGCCGGCTATTCTACACCTGCTCTCTACCCAGAGAGACCAAGTGTAACTTCTTTGAGGTGACAGTGAAAACTAACTTATTTTTGTGGAACTGGGTTTATATTTTTAGTTTGAACTTATTCACAATATAAAAAAAACAACTAAAATTGAGTTGATATTTTTTCTCTCCCTCTCTCTGGTTGCAGTGGGCTGATTTGCGTTTCCCTTTTTGTCACCACGGTAAACGCTGTTTAATGAGGACGGTTCTGAAGCTGGGTCCAAACAATGGACGGACTTTCTACACCTGCAGCCTTCAGAAGGGTAAACAGTGTGACTTCTTCCAGTGGGCAGAGAGCAGATCAGGGGTCTCCATCCTTCCAGGGTGTTAATGCACATCAGCCGTACGTTACATCTAAATCACATCCCATTTTCCACTTCTTTTTTTCCTTTTAAATATACTATACAAGAGTTGGATCAGTCAAAGTGAATATATGTATTTGTACAAATTAGATTTTTAAATCATGGTCTACCACTGGTTTTTAATAAAGGTTTATTGTCTCAAATCAGCAGAAATCAGTGACCAATTTTTAAAATTGTTTCATTGACTCAATCACCAGAATTAAAGTGCATTACAGAAAATTTTAATTCATAAACAACAAAAGATGGTTTAAAAAAAAAATCAAACAGTTTAAAAGCAACCTACAGATTTGAGGACTGGTGTGTCTGATTCAGAGTTTGACACCATGAAGTGAAACTCTGTGAGGCCGGGGGCTTTGTTACACGCTGCACCTGGGAGAAGCAAACAAACAGGATCATTATTAAACAAATCCATGTATGCTTTATGTTCTGTTTTTATGCATTATATAAAATGAATGCATCTGTGGTTTATCCTAATTAGGTCATTATTACATTTTAATCTTGCTGTTTTATTTACATTCTAATCTTTTTTTTTTCTTGGAGCAGAGTAGGTGGTTATATATGCATCAAAAATAATGTTTATAAGGTAAATGTAGATATCAGAGAAAGTGCATGTTAGTATCTGAAGGTGAAACAAGCTAAGAGCTGAGTAAAAGGGAAGAGCCAAAGGGTGTGCCTCTTTATCTGCCAGAAGGATTACAAAATTTATCACTGTTGCCATGAGAACAAAATTTCTAGGCTGAAACAGATTTTGTTTGAGCTCTTCTGTGGAAAAAATGGATGAAAAACTCCAAAACAGAAGACAGTTTGATGCATCTTAGGAAAGGCTGAGGTCTAGTAACCTTTAGACAAAACACAAATCAATGTAATTAATGCCTGGCCTTTGTTTAAAAAAAGGTCAGGCATTAATTATATTAACACTAAGTTTCAAAGAAAAGAGAATTCTGAAGGGAAATTCATACACTCATCAGCCATAACATTATGTACATGAAGATGTTCTGTGGGATGCCTGCATTGTGACCATCACAAAGATGTAAAACATCAAATTAAATTCTAATATAATACACACACACACCTTTTTGTGCACACATTGTATCCGTTTAGGCTTCATTTACACAGAATTGTCTTCTTTTCAGAAGCCCACTAACACCTGAACATTATTAGGTGAATATTAATTCTTTTTTTTTTCTCCCCCGTTTTCTTTTTTCTGAATCCCAGTGGATTTGCATAATTACCTTTGGAAAGAAGACAATGGCAGTCTGTATTTGTGAACCCACACACTCACCATAATGGCCTGTTATGTTAGCACAGATTATGGCTCCAAAGAAGTCGGAGTAATGCCTCTTGATTCTGGAAATAGCCGACTTGCAGGCTGCTGAGGGATCAGCCCCGGCCCTCATCAGCTCCACGGCCAAGTAACTGTTGGCAAGATGACACGGAGGAGACGTAAGGCAAACTAACAAGGGCTGTCAAGGCCACCAACCAGGATCATGATAATGATGCTTTTAGAATAATAATGATGAAAAAATATAGCGGAATAGACTGGGAGGGTGGGGGGTGGGGGGGGGAATTGCTATAATTTTACCAATGCTTTCAAATGAGTTGCATCACCAGCAACATTACCCCCATTAGCCTGGGGTCAACTGCAGAAACAGTAAATGATGCATTTCAAATCTACGACTAAATAAGATCACTAAATGTTTAGATTTCATTTGGAAAATGTACAGGAATCTTAAAACAAATAGCCTCTTGTCCAGTTTTGTTTTTTATTTAATTTTTTTGTGATTTGCCGTCTCTGGGATGCAGCGTACATGAATCTAGTTCCCCTGTGAATACTTTGGAACCAAAATTAACCCCGTTGCACGCCGATTGCCAGCAAGTCGTCAGTTTTTGTAACATTCTCCGTTTGGCAGAGTGCCTTTTATATAATATTTTAATAAAGTTGAAAACGAGAGAGAAAATGCTTTTTTAAAAAATGTGGATGCTGGTTTGCAGTAAGCTTTCTAACCACACCAATAAAAACCTTCTGACTTGTGGGAGAAATGTGGGCACGAATAAACACAATTCAGTCCACTAATAGCAAGGTCCTTTTGAATACAAGCTGCAGCAGTTCCAGGAAACGAGTTAAAAAACTATAACTGAAATAGACAGCCCTCAGATGTGGTTGGTGTGTGTGCTTTCTAAACTAGCCTAGATAAATAAAGCTTTCAGATGAGCAAAAACATTTTCATGGCCTTAAAAAAAAAAAACAAGCACTGCTTAAATGATATTTTGCTTCTTTGGTGCAATGTGCAGATGACAGTTTTAGGGCAATGTAGCCATGTCTCCTTTTTTTTCTAATACTATTTATGCACATGGAGCTCAATGCTGACATTAGAAGTTAGCTGTTTAAAATCTACACATGTCACAAATGTCAATTTATTCTCAACATTTTTATTATCAAAAAACAAAACAAAACACAGCAGTCTTTTTTTTTTTCACAAGATAGTTGGTAAATAGCATCAGGTTAGAGAATGTGGAGGAGTTTGGATTTTGTCAACCTGTGAAATTGGTTCAGTTGGGTGTATATTTGACTGGCAGGAACTGATTTTGTTATACAGAAAAACTTCAACTTTTAAAAGAAACAAACAAAAGTTTGTGTGGATAGAATGTGGATGTACTCTAAGAAATAAAGTGTTTATTGCAGTGAGAGTTGTTTTTAAGTGAATTCTTATTTCGCTTCTTTGTGAACGATTTTTTACCTTTACTTAATGCATACTGTTCCATGTTTTTATGCAACCCTCCAGTGACACAGAAAGGAAATTTAAAATTCATTAGGAAATACGGTCAAAGCACCTTGGTAGGAAGCGCATCATGATGTCTCCATCTCCAGTCGCTGCAGCAGCACCAGCTGAGCTGTCTGCATAGGCCCCTGCACCGATAATAGGAGAGTCCCCGACACGGCTGCAGATGGAAACACACCAAATACAGTACAGAACATTTAAAGACACGATCATCTTTATAAGAACTCACTACTTCTGTGTCTAAACTGTAATTACCAGAACAACATTTCTTTAGTTTGTGTTTTTAGTTCAACAAAGAAGCAGAAAATTGAAATGTAAAAGAAAAATATCATAATTATTCCTAAGTTGCAGCACAAAGAAACTCTTGCAATCCCGCTTAGCACCCCAATTTATCATGTCTGCAGATTTTCACAGCCTGAAGGCGAAGGCAGAGCGGGAATGGTTTTGCCTGTGCCTGTGTGCGTTCATTTGTCTGTACCGTTAGCAAAATATTTCACGAGCCACTGAATAGATTTTAATAAAGAAAAAAAGTGTCAGAACATCTACAACCCATTGAATTTTGTAGCCGACTAGATTCAAAATGGCCACAACAGCAAAGCAACTTTAGCAAACAATAAAAGTTGAAGGTCTAACCCTTTCCTCAAACGCTTTTCATTTGATGTTTCTAACGGCTGAGAGGAAAAAAACAAACTATTGTAGATTTTTTTTGAGTTTTGATTAACGACCTCCAGTTTTAGATGTTTTTTTCTACATGATGCTTAAAGTTGTGACAAGTTTCATTAGTCCGTGTAATAATATTTAACCTTTAGGGCAATCTGTTGATATAAATTAAATATAATTACCATCAATGTCTTCATTAGTGTACAAAAAGGTGGAAATTATCTTTAACTGAGCAATTTCTTTCCAGAGAGCCTTTTATGTTACCATCCTCACATCTACCACTCCTTTCATGTCGCTACAGCAGAGCAGATGGACAAGTTAAACGTTGGCTTCAGAAGGAGGTCTGGATTTTTTTATTTCTTTTTTGTTTCGTAGAGAGTTTGAAAGAAATGGTGCAAGGTTTCGTGATATTGTCACGTTTTTAGTTCGTGCAGTCAGACATGGCTGCGTTCTATAAATCGGGCCTTTAACTGGTAAATGATAAAAAGAAAACATTTACATAAATTGCATATCTAATAAATGAAAACATGGAGCCTGCAGCTTTCATAAATCATTCAAAATGATGTAATCATGCAAAGTGTTTGCATCTTTAGTTCACCATGAACAGATGTAGAAAACTGCAGACTGGAACATGACATTAAACCTTTGGGGGATGATGTTTGCAGCTGAAATGCTCAGATTACTTGCATTATCACCACTGTAGCCTCGTCTCTGGCACAATGACCTTTTCAGTGCCCTGAACCTTGAGATGTTTTTAAGTCACTGAAATGTACTGCTGATGAGTAACCTTGAACATCTCTCCTTTTTCTGATGTTGTGTTCACTTTTTTTTTTTTTTTTTGGTTTTATTCGATGAAATGTTTTAGTTAGACAGGATAACCTACATGATCGTTTTATTATAATAATATATATACTGGAACATGACATCACTTTCTTGAGTTAATGGTTGTTGATTTTTCCCTTTCTTTGTTGCTATGACTAGTTTTTACCTTTGATCAGAACACACTACATCGTACTTATTGAGCACATTTGGAAGACGTTTAAAGAAAACCAATTTCTTATTTAAACTAAGATTTTTTTTTATTTTATTTATTTTTACCTCCACCAAGGAGGACATGTTTTCAGTAGTGTCCGTTTGTTTGTTTATTAGCATAATTAGTTAAAACTAATAAAAAGATTTTGATGCAATTTGCAGGAAATGTTAGGGTTGTCAAAAAAGAAGAAGAAATAAAAAAAGTGATTAAAATTTGGCGCTGATTCGGCTTACGATCCAGAACCTACAACTTTTTAATGACCCTCTGGTCTTGATGGAGGTTTGTGTTCTCCGAGCGCTTCTGGTTTTTCTTTTTAACTTTTTTTCTGTTAAAATTTGAATGTCCTGAAGAAGACTTTTTGAATCGCTGTGTCTTAATCAGTCAGTGAAACGTGTTCACACACAGATACAAAGACTGGCTGGAACACTATCCATTTTAAATTAATGTCACAAGAAAATTTCAGGTTTGGAGAAAATGGAGGAAATGCAAAGACTGCTGCTTGGCTCTGCTCTGTTCTTAAAACTCATCTCTTCACTTTGACATTCAACACTGTGGTTGAAATGTAGATATTAGTTTATTTCAAACGTTTTTATGCATTATTGCAGTACTTTCATTAGTCATGTTCTATGTTTTTGATCCATCTTTTATTTTATATCATCCGACTTCTGTTACTGCTTTTATTTGGTATGTTTGTTATTCTTGTACTGCACAGCACTTGGGTCTGTGGTTGTTTTAAAGTGCTTTATAAATAAAGCTGGACGGGACTGAAAGGGTAAAGAAAATAGATGGATGGATGGATAATCTACTCACCCTGGAACTTTGTGATTTAGTCCATTGGTTGATGTACCAGCAGCAACATGACCGTTTTGATCAAGAGCAATCATCCCTGGTAGGAAGGGGAAAAAATTAAAATATAAAAACAGCTAATTAAGGACTTTTCAGGGTCTCGGATATTTTAATTAAAACTTTGGTTAGAAACCAAAATAAGTATCATTCTCAGATATTTTGAGATGACACAAGATGCTTAAATGAAGCAAGCTGACTGGACCTACCTATGGTGTCATGGGAGTGGATATTAACGTGCCGTGGCCCCTCGTTCTGCTCTTGTTCTGCCTCTGGCCTGTAGGGTCCACAGGATTTTGAAGAATCTGGACTGACGTTCTGTTGACAGGTGATAAGGGGGCATCACTGTTTGCATTAAGTTGTCATCTTGGGACTTAATTAACTTAATAAAACACAAGCAAACATTCTGATCTGTAAGCAGTTTTATTCCAGGGATTTAATGAAATTGAAGCCTCAGCGCTTTTGTCAGCACATGTTTTGGTAGCTAATATAAAAAGATGGATGTCTTCTTTAGCTGTCAAAGAACATATAGTGTTGCACAGGTAACTCCGCATCTCTACATCCATTCTAAGTGGTTTTGAGCCGTGTGTCAGACAGCACAAGATGTGATACTCAGTGAGTTTGCACACCGGCTTGGCCTGCAGAGGAATGGGAGAAGTTTATTCGACCAATTCAATGTGAAATTCTGCTGAAAAGACTCATTTTTTCATTAAATGGATTGGTGCAACATGTGAGTTGTGGAATGTTCCCTTTTATCAAGACAAAATTGTTGCAGCATTCTTTTTAGTAACGAGTAATACCCATACAAATCTTCAGTAACCTTTAAAAACTAAATAAGTATTATTTTTTTAAAACACAACTTGCCTACCATGAAATAAAAGTGTAATAATGACATCACTGTTACACATTGTGATTTTTTTTACTTTATCATACCTAAATATGTCTCAGACTTGTTTCTGATATTTTAATTGGATACACAGATCACAGTTTACAACAACGCTTGATGTTAACAGTGTTTAGTGGAAATAAAGGGAGGATGGGGGGGATTTGGTCCCCGATTCTTAAGGGAGAGATTTTTCCACTCAGTTTTTAAGTTTTGTTTATCTGCAGATCGTACAACCTTGTCAGCTGACTACATTTGTGCTGCACTGACAATAGCAGATGTCAGTGTATCAGAACAGTCACCCAGGTTGAGTTTTTAAATAAACAGCTACTGGAACACAGTATCCCGGAGGCTTTAGTAACCAAGAAAGAAAATTAAATTAAATTCTTCGGCATGCAAGCATATTTAGCTTTAAAACTTTCTGATTCTAATTAACAGTATTCTACATGCACATCCAGACACTTCGGTATCATGTTCCAATAAGGGTACCTTTATACATTACCAATAAAACTTAATGCAGTTCTTAATTAGGCTTATTACACCATTAAGGACAAAACTGACTTGCTTTTTGAGCCAGCATTTGTCTGTCCCCTCTATTCCCTGTTTCCCTGTAGTCATCATAATTTAGATTTTAAATAAACTTTTGTCAGTAAATTATCTACATCTAAGCACTGGGCATTTATAGATAAAGTTTATTTTAGCAGTTAAAGTTAAAAAAGTAACATTTACCAGAATGAATTGAAATACAGCACTTGATCTTGCCAAATAGTGACCCTGCTTCAATGTACAGTGTTTTTTAACTTATATTAATGATTTACAAACTCATTTATAAAGCATTATTAAATCTTTTATAAAAAGGTACCTTTATTGTGAAGTTGTACCAAAGTTCTCTGCAGTGGAGGCAGTTCTAATAATAGTTTAAGAAACTTTACAGTGATAAGTTTGAATGGTGGAAATCTGATCAATGGAACACCATCGAATCTATGGATATATAACAATTCACTTATTCCGGAGATGTTGTGACATTGTTTTGGAAGCGAAGAGGAAGCTTTTGAAGAAAGCAACAGCTCAGTGCTGTAGGGCATCACCTTTATAACAAAAGCTGACTTATTTTTTTGAAGTACTTTCGTATTCCCGTCAATTTTCCCTTTTGAAATCAGTCTTTTAGAAGCAGTACGCCTGTGGCAGACACAAGTGAGGAAAAACAGCGTCTGATATGCGCACACATGCACTTACCTTCCGATAATTAGGTTGGCAGTTGCCCTTCAGCCACTGTGAGAAAATATTCAAAGATTTGTCGGTAGTCAGGTCTTCTGCTACAAAGCCCATGTTTTCAGCAAACAGAGAGGCTATGAACAGAGAAGCAACACTTTCAGGTCAAGTTGCACATTCTAGACCACTTTGACCTTGGTTTTAAGACAAAAAGGGTCACAAACAAAGGAAGAGACTGGAGGCAATTTAATTGTATTTAGGCTGTTAGGCTTCGGTTGTAAAATAGCTGCTGCTCTGAGGGGTTCTCATCATTCCGCTACCTGAAGAACAACACACATGTTGTTCTTGGAATTTCTCAACAAATGAACCAAATCAAGAAATTTCCAAGATTTCTTGGAAATTTCCTATTTTCAAAACCTGGAGGAATTCAGTGCTTCAGTTCTGGCCTTCAGTTTCTGTTCTTTCTTTTCTTTTGAAATGAAGCTCTGGTAATTGTTTTGTTTTTGTCCATTTTTTTTATATTTTTTTTAGGAGAGCACTTGAGTAGTATGCAATCTTTCTCTTAATGCTCTGGGGATGATCTGACCAGTGCGTCTTTCTCCAACCGCTAATGTTTGTCATTTCGGGATTAAAGTTAATGCTGTTTCTAAAAGGTTTTGGCCGAGATGCAATAAGTGCCTGATTAAGATCATTAATGCAAATTCAAGTATCCCTCAGACACATTTTTAGCCTTTTCTTTTAAACTATACAATCAAACTAAAAAAAAAAAAAAAGAGTTGGATTTATGAATTTAATTTGTGTGTACCGTTCAGTTACCACACCATCTCGATTTTATTCTTAGTCTTAAGAGGACAACATTCCACACATACCTGACTCTCCCACAAGCATTGTGTGCTCAGTGTGCTCCATCACGGCTCTGGCAACTCCGATAGCATTTTTGATTCTTCTCAAGTCAGCGACTGCGCCCACCTCCATCGTATTACTACACAGAGAAGAAACAAATAGTGTCCTGCGAGTAATCCGACTCCACTAGAAAGCAGCTTTTGGGAGGACTTCAAATCACACCAACATGTGTGAAGTTGTTGCGATGAACTAGAATATACAGAATGTTTACCAGGAAGAGCTTTTGTTTCAAGGGTTTGTGCAGAGTTAAATTAGCTTCTTTTGGATAAAATAACAAAAAATAAACATTTTTTACAGAGCTATTTATCGCCTGCCACTGAAAGCCAGAACCATATGATAATGTTTTTGCCTGTGTTTGTGTGTTCATGTGACTTACCAGAATATTTCATGAACCACTGGATGAATTTTAATGAAACTTGCAGAAAGTAATCATTGGCTGCACATCTACATCTGATTACCTTTTGGGGTCAAGACAATTCAAGATGGCTGCCACAGACTTAAAAAATAAATAAATAACACTCACAAAAATAGCTATTGCTTAGACAATATTACAGATATTGAACTGGAGTGTGGTCGTCAGCTCACCTTAAAATCTGGCTATAATTCAGTCAGTTATATGAGATTTACTGTTGTGACTGAAAGGTGGTCAAAACACAAACTTTACTTTTAGTGCTATTTATTGTGTAGCATTTTTCCTGCAAACTTTAGAAGTAATTGTTGTAGTCAATCCTGTTTGTCTGTTAGTAAAATATCTTATGAACAGCTGGACAGATTTGAGTAATCATTGCTTGTGCATCTACAACTAATTCCCTTTGGAGTAAATCCAATTCATGATGAATACTGCAGCTGATCAAAATTATCTAATACGAACATGGCTATAACTCTGTAAACCTCACAGATATTGACCTGAAATTGAAGCGGTAGTAATTGAGAGCCACTCACAACACGTACTCTGAGTGAGACGTCTCATGATATGACGAGATTGTGAACAGTTGTTTTCACAGTTCGACCAAAACAGCTGCAACTCTGTCATTTCTCAACATAAGATGATGTTAGTGTAAAACACTGGCATGACAGGCGGCAGGCAATATGCATTCCTTTAAATATTATTGCTTTACTGCTCTACTAAATCATTGTACAGATACAGTATGTTTGGATTTCCAGAGTAGAATCTTCAGTGATAATGAACTGGGGATGTATAACTCTCCCTTTCCTTCGATGTATCATCACTCAAAAAAAAAGGGACAATTTTCAAGCTAAATGAAAGGAGCATTCCATTAAAAAAGTAAACAGCTTTTTGCTTTTCTTTTGTTGTGAGCTGACATTTACTTCCCATTATAACTTCTGAGACTGTAAATGTTAGTATTTAAGGACCTAATAATTGGAAAGCTTTCAGATCATAATGAGACTCTTAATTAGCACTTCCCTGCAGAAGGCTTGAAGGAAAGGTCAGCCAGTTAAGTGTGTAAATGTTAAAGATACATGGATAGAAGCAGCACAAATTGTAGTTTAAAAAAAAAAAAGGAAAAAGTGTAACGATATGTTGACAGCTGCAGGTAAATAATTAGCATTTAAATCATCAATCAAATGTAGGTTCTAATTTTTAACGATCTTCACAGCATCTCCTCTGTTCATTTAAAGATATCACATGCTCAGATCAAATCGTGCTAAAGCATAACATCTGAAAAATAAAACAGCGCTGGGCTTCAGCTGTCTTTCACTGGTGCTTATGATGCTACATAAAAACAAAGCTATTAAATTCCAATAATGTAAAATAATTATCCATGATGTTTATTGCTCAATTAGATTGGATTACAAATATCTTTAGCATGTCATTTTCTTTCATTTTAGACCAACAGCACAGTGCAGGACCATGATTTACCCGTTCATGATCATGGCATCCAGTGTGGTCTCTCCAGACTCATCAGGGCTGCCGCCAAAACCGACAGTGCCATCACACTGTTCCTCTTCGCAGCGGGCACAGCCTTTCTCCACTGCGTCCAACACTGAGCCCCCGGAACGAAGAACACTCCATGCTACACAGAAAATGAGCCTTTTAGCATGTAGGGGCACTCTGTTTCAGCAAATCTTTATTTGACTAAAAACTGTTGGAACTGATGAAGACAGTTTGACTCGAGATGCCTCAGAAACATAAGAGATAATTACATTTAAATCTAAACTTAGAGATGGGGATTGTAATATTTGTTTAATATTTAAGGGAAAATAACTGAATTAATAAAATCTGTTTGCTGCATTTACAAATACAGGTTAATATGTTATTTTTTCATTTGACGTGCAAAGATGACCAGTGCAATGGTGTCCTAATAAACAAGGGGCTGACAAGCATTTGGTCACTAATCCTTCATGTACCCATGAGGGATCAAAATACCCACTGATGGCTGAGCCACTGGCTTCCCACTAAATGCTCAGACTATTCCACAGTGTTCAGTGTTATTTTCCTTTCTATTAAACTCGGCATTCAATATTTTTTTCCATTTATAATATTCAGCAGAATGGAAGCAGAGATTAGCCAGCTGCTTCTATAAACCCCTAATGGAAAAGATTTACATGGGTAGATCAACAGTCGAGGCTCAGACTCCAACTTTAAATATCTCCCAACAAAACATATCTCAGTACTTCTTTTATTTCTATGGCAGGAAAAAAAATGAAAAGATTTGACAGACATCTGTTAAATAAAAGGCATCCATCTACCCAAGAGGGAGATTCTTAGGTGAACTTTAATCACCTACACGTCTGAGTTGATGCTTAAGATGTTTTGAATACCGCTTCTATCATTTTTCGTGTTGAGCTGTGCACCCGCTGGAAATCGACTTGACGGATAAGTCACAAGTGACGCTGAAATATTTTCAGTTTCAATTTGAACATGTCCAATGTATCACCCTGAAGGAAATCAAACAGAGTGAGGGCAGACCTGCCAGTGGCAGCTATGAAGCCGAGTGGGTTCAGCCCATTTCATATCCCCATCTGAAACTCTGATGGTCTTTCAGACGGATAAGCTCTAGTTGAGTCACAAGTATACTAGAAAAATAAAAATGAAAATAAATACAAGATTTAATGGACTGAGAAGAGAAACCTGAAAATGTTGGGGCTTGAACTTTACCACCAAACAACCTGATACACACTCGAAAATTGGTCAAAGAGATTAGTTTTTATTAGGTTAATTAGCAACAGGTCAGTAAGAGGACTCAGAAGTAAAGCTTGGCAAAGGTTTACTACTCAGCAAAAAACTGACTAAAAATACTTTAACAGTTTTAGAATAATGTTTCTCGACGAAAAATTGAAAAACGAAAAAAGAAAAAAAAAACGAAAAAAAGAACGAATATTCCATTCTTTCCATTTTATAATATCATCAAAAGATTTTAAGAATCTGGAGAAATCTCTGACAGAAAAAAAGACAGACGACTGCTGAACAGCTAAAATCTTGCATTAAAATGAGACAACATTCCAGCAACTGGTGTCCTCAGGTCCTGGTTGTTGTGAAAAAAGATGGGAGGCTTCACAGTGGTAAAACTGGCACTGCCCATCTTTTTTAAGATGTGCTCAAACTAACTTATATTTTCAGAAAAAAATTTACAATTTCCTAATTTAAACATTTGATATGTTTGCAATGCTCCCTGGGTTTATGAGATCAGCAGATCATTGCATTGTGTTTTTTGTTGTGGTTGGTGGTGTTTCTTTGTTGGTTTGTTTTTTTACATATTACTCAACATACCAACATTTTAGGGATTGTGGTTGGTCAAAATGAATATCATATTTTAACTCACTTGATCTACAGGACGTGAGAAAAATAACATAAAATTTGAAGTATTACTTTTTAGGATGATGACTAGTAGTAAACAAATAACACAATAATGTCCAACAGAATAAGATAAAATGCTAACTTCTGCTGGTTGCAGAATCAATTTTTGTTAAACAATTTAATTATTTTACTACATTATTGCTTAGATGATTTTTAGGCATAATTCTTGTCAAAAACGTAGATGCTATTCAAAATCTGTTTTTGTTTCTCTTCTGATTTTACGTGAATGCTTCAATGCTTCAATCACCAGAGCAGTATCTGACTGCTAAATAATTCTTTTTAAACCGTAAGAGGCAGTCTGCAGAACTTCCTGGAGCACACAGACAAGAAAACATCTTGTTTTTGGTGCTCAGAACAATCAAAACAAACAGAAACGTTCCTGTTGCGGAAGTGAGTATGAACGACTGAGGGTCATGTGACTACCGGTCACGTGACTGAGAACAGAACCGACCGAGTATTTTTATAAATAGTAAAATATAAATAAATACAAGTTAAAACAAAGGCCTACCTGCGGCGGCTGCACCTTTAAACGGCCAGGTATTCACAACAACAGGTAATGGTGCTTGTCTAAGTAAACACGACGGTAAAGACACGATTATTAAGAGCGATAAAAACATTTTGTTCTGTGGATTAAAGGACGCTATTTCATATTAATTAGTGCGGACGGCAAAAAACAAAAGGTTTGTTCAGAGAAGTCGCTTTAAAGCTGAATTACTCTTGAGTTTACCGAGTTATTGCATCTTAACTTCCTCGCTAGGTCCCGTGCTGGGTGGGTGGGTCCGGTATTAAAGGGACAGTTCGTGAAAAATACAGAAAGCTGTAGCGATTGTATCTAATTAGTCACCAACTTAATTAAGTTAGCTAACAGATAGCATATGACAAAAAAAATAAAAAGATTTTGTTAATGTTTCTAAAAAAAGGGGAATTTGTTGCAAATTATTTTTTTCAACGTCACTTACCATGTTAAAACTAAGCTGGCATAGCATGTAAAAAAATCCTGCTTTTCTTTTCTTAAGAATATAATCTAAAGAGAAGCACTTAGGGAGTGCAAACCACCTCCAAGGCCATACTGTTATTAAGTAATAGTGCGATCTGGATCACCATTAAAAAATTATTTATTTATTTGAGATCCTCCACATTTCCTGAAAATGTCCCCCAAATCTGTTCATTAGTTTTTATTTAATCTTGCTAACAGACAAACAAACACAAACAAAAACAACTTCCTTGGCGGTAGTAACAAATGGGTCATCTGTTGGAACATATACAAGGTTTTAACAAAGGAGTCACCTGTGATCTTGCCCTTTGACCCGGTGACTTTAAAATCAATAGGTATCATCCTGGATCCACAAGGTGTCCAGCTGTGCAGTTTGACCATCCTCCGTTACATGGTTGCAGAGTTAGAGCACAGGATCACCTGTGACCTTGACCTTTGACCGGATCACCACTGAAATTTAATCATTTCTTCCTTGCACCATGTTTGATATTTCCTGATAGGTCAAAATTTTAGTTAACTTTCCTGTTTTTTTTATCACCCATTCTGCAGTTGCCTGGAGTCAGAATGACTTACATTTTCTGAAACAAATCATCCGTATTTTATCCCATATTATGCATTTTGTTATTATTTATCAGATATCATTAGCTTACTATAATTAGGCCCACAAATCGAAATTCACTTTGTAATTTATTTGTGGTCATCAGTGTATATGTTTTGAATAAATAATGTGACTATTATAGTTCCAGTCACAGTTATTGTAGTTCTATAGGGACACACTGACGTTAAGCATGCAGATCTGATTATCCTTTAGGTAGAACAATTTACTTATTTTTCTCTCAGCCTGGCTCAGTGTTTGTGACACTAATTAAGGACAAGGCTTGGTCAAGACTAGCTTTCATTTCTTTTCCAGGATTACTGACTTCTACTTTAGTGAAATAACACCCTGGTCTATGTCACTGTGGGGAATTTTAAACCTTCTAAAATAGAAATATTTAACAAGCCAACATGTCTAATGCTACTATTTGTAGCATTTAGCTGCAGTCAGGCTTGTGCCTGCTATTATACTAACTTATTAGACTAAGGAGATCCAGTTTTTCATACAGGTATGCATATAGGGTGGATTTGTGAAAAGCTTTAGTGGTTGGACTCATTATTTACAGCAGGATGCTCAAACCTGACCACTTAAAGTGAGGAAGCAGAAACCTGCCTGTGCTTCTGGCCGCTTGGGATCTTGGTGACTCCTCTCAAGAGTGTAATTTGCTTTGGAGACGGCAGGAAACCAAAGTAAGTATTTGCTGCATGTGCTTTTGTAGATGTTGGATGGACTGTTTGTTCTTGGCAAATGTCAAGTAGCTGACTAAGCTGCCCTTGTTGTTTGCTGCTGCACAGACCATTTTAGGCTTTTTCTGCTGTTTGTTGCTTTAATCTCCTTTGGTTTGTTAGTGTTATGAATGTGTTGCATTCTTCATGGCTTTTTAATATATCTGTTTATAGCATGTATAGTGTCCGTTGTCTTTTGTCACCTGTGTTAAGCTGCTGTATCGATCAACCAGGGCATACTCATTTTAAAGCATTTAAAAATATTCTGTTAGTTCTTTTAACTGTTTTTTGTCAGATAGGCTACTTTCATTATGACCTAATGCATTATATAAGAACAAAAGAAAATATACAAGTGTAAAATAATATTCACACATTCTGATAATTCCTTGATATTTTGTTATTGCTTGTTTAGGCACTTTGTCATAAATGAAAAAAAAACATACAGATGTTATACAAAGCAAGTCAGAGTATTAGTTTTATGTGCTTTAATGTTTCAAATGGGATGTAAACAAATGGGATGTAAACAGCTTGCCCCTTATTTTGTTTATTTTATTGATACTTAAAGTTAGGGTTATTGCTTTTATTGCTCCTTTGAAATCGTCTGCAAGTGAGATTCTACAGGCAGAGCCTTTGTTGCAGGAGAGTAAGATAGCTCTTTTTTTATTTAAAGTCAACAAAGTCTCATTGTTGCATACTTTGTTTTTCAAAGTTTACAACATAAAATTATTTTGCAGGCTGCTCTTTAGATGTATGTGTTGTAACAGAACAGATTCAGAACAGACCACAACACTGGCATGTCAGTAGTTACACGTATTTATAATACCCTCAGCTGTATCACAAGCAAATGGTACGATCTTTGTGAATTTTGTCTGAATTGTCCTGCAGTGAGCCATAACACTACATTAATAAAAATAGTTACGCAGCTGCTTGATGTGTCTGATTTCAGTAGCATTTTGCAGGTTGCATTGCAAATTAAATTACAACATACTAACATCCACCTCCCTCCTCATCATTTGACTTTGACAAGCATGTATAGGGGGAAAACTGCAATAAAAATAGTGGTGCATCATGCTGCTGACAAGATACGGTATGAACAGTTTATTTTCTAAAGAAACATTTTCATTTTCAAGCATTAGATCACGTAACTGCTACAAACTAAAAAGTAGAGAGCAACTCAGTGAAAAAAAGCTAAAACCTAAACATAGTGTTTGGATTGTTTGACATCTTGCTTACTTCCTATTGTGACAGAGATTGAATTTCATATCTGTTGAATTGAGTGATGTGAGAACCACCTGGAAGGAAGACCATCTCAGCAGCACTTCATCGGTTGGACATTAATGGTTGAGTGACCAAATGGAAGGTTCTCAGTGGGCATATGTCAACTGTGGAATTGCCAAACTATCTGTAAAAGCCAGAAAAAAGGGCTGAAAAATACTCGCTCTATGCTTGCTGTTTGTCTTCTGTGGAGCACAAAGACTGAAGTCTTAAGTAATGCAAAAGTAATGTGGTCTGAGGTCAAAATTGATCCGGCTCCAAAATGACAGTCACATAAGAGTAACCTGGGCTTGTAGGGTCAGTGTTTATAGTTGCTTCGGTCAGGTAAGCATCCTGCAACATTATGTGCCTAAAATCAGATCATCTTACAGCCTGAATGTTCTAAATAACAAGCTTTTTTATTTAGCCAGAGAGTGTGCATTTAACTCTCTTCTTTCATGAATCCTCTCCTCTCTAAAAAATAAAAAAAAATTCTTGCAACACTGTGAAGGTAATTTAGTTTTTTTTTTTCATCTTCTTTTTTTTTTCTGTCCATTAGTTTTAATACAGAGACGTCTGTGCCATCTGAGAAGCTCCATAAAATACAGGTGGTTGGCTCCACAACTCCCTGGATTATTGAGTACCTGACAGACAGATCACAGTTTGTAGGACTGAAGAATTGTGGGTTTGAACAGGTGGTCAGAGCAGCTGCAGACCAGGGCATCGAAATTTTACCATTTCTTTTTTTTTTTTTTCCTTTAAACCTACGACTTTCAGTATAACTTAGAGTCGTTTCATCAGCAGAAATTTTAAGGTTATGCTACTCTGGAGGCTGAGAACTGGGAACTGGTGGAATACTGGTGTTATGGTGCAGTCGCCTCATTTTAAATGTGAACAGGACTTAAGAGATGTTTTTTTTTCAAGGTGTAAAACATAAACTTCACATTTTGCATTTTGAATGTGTAGAAATAAGCCAAATGCTGTTTTTAGTCTGGAAGAAGGTGACCTGAATAACATAAAGTTCTACAAATGCATTAGTAAGTCTGTTTATAATATAAGGGCTTGGCAGGCTCAAAAAGGAAGCTTAGGTTTTTCAGTGCTTGCAGCATGATGTTGCATATCTTCTCCCAATCTGTGTTAAAGAGTGCAATTTTCTTTCCAACAATTTGTTGGAGCAGCAACATCACAGCCTGTGACTCAGTGAAACTGAAATGTGTTAAGGACTGCTATTGAATCCTTTGAGCTGATTGTGGAAAGAAGAAATGTTCACAAGCTTCTAAACATAATAGATGAGACTAGATGGCGTCTACACAACATGCTGATTAAACAATGAGTCTGTGGTCTGAGGCTCCCTCAGTTTCACTACAATAGGGGCTGATGCAAAAGGTCAATCCTCTCTGCAGGAACATTTTACCATGGCTCTCAATCTGCTTCTTTAAGAAGTAATGCAGAAACTTTCTACCATTTATTTGCTTCAAGTACTTGTTTGTTTGTTTTTTCACTTTTTCTTTGGGAATATACAATAATTTTACATTTCAAATAAATCATTTTCCTATGAGATCAATAAAGAATTATTCAATGCTGACTGTGTTCTTGGTAAAAAAGTTTGCCATTACCTCAAAAATAGTTTAGATATGCTGAACTGCACTTGTAGGTGCTGCATTACTTTCAACAAAATCCTTGCCTAAATTTGTATTTACAGTAGAACTAAGAGTAGTGGTTAAGTCTGATTAGGCCACTTGAGATGACCAATTAAAGCACAATCTCACTGAGCTTATTAGGAAAGGAAAAGATTTTTAATTTTTGTTTTAGCAGGGAAATGTTAATTGAACATAAGTACTGCACATATTTCTCTGCAATCTCTAACTTTATTTGGTAACTATAACTTTCAGTGGTGTTTGTCATGCTTTTTTCTGTTGTATTGGCCAAAATGCTGGCAGGTGAGCTTCACAGAGGTGTAGTAGTTGTCTCAGTTGTCTTTGCATAGTTTAGCTCTCTCCCACAGCACCTAATCATGCATGTTAGGATAATTTGTGATTCCACATTGTTAGTACATGTGTGAGTGTGTGAATGCATGGGTATTTATCTTGGCTCTGTGCTGAACTGACAGCCTGTCCCAGGGTGTACCCCGCCTCTTGCCTGTTAACTCCTGGGGAAGCTTTCAGTCCCCCAACATGTCACCCCCTTGCCCCTGTGACCCTGAACATGACAGAGTGGCTACAGAAAATGGATGGATGGATGCTGGCTTGCATATATGGCAACAACAAAGTAGCATATAAAACGTGAACTAGTATTTAGTTAGGAATGTTTAAGTTGTTCCTCTGTTTAGTCTACATAGTGCCTAAATGAAATGAGTCAATTTAGTATTTCTATGAAGGAGTGCAAGAAAAAAAAGGTGACACATTTTGTGAAATTGTTGTTTTTCTTCTGTTTTTAATACCATGTATAAAATAGATTTCATGATGTTCAGTGATATCTGGTGCCAACTGCAAGATCCCTAGCCTAACAAAGAATGCAGATTGGTAATACTCTAGGTTTTTCAGTCAGTCACTGAACAATAATTTCTTTTGATAACAATTTTGACATGAAATTACTAGATGTGCTATCTTGAATCACTTGGGCACATAAGTCTGTCCCAAGCTTCCATCAGCTCTTTCCTCGTCTGTTTACAACCTAGTAGGAGGCAACTGATTGTGACAAAGTAAAGAAAATGGACTGAGGTGAATAATTTGGCATACTCTCCAAATGATACCATATGGTTCTACCTTGACATTACATACCCCATGCTGGGATTTTCTTTCAAGTTCCAAGAATAACATATCCTGGCAGAGAAGGCAAAGTGTCCCTCAAATCAAAAAAAAAAAAAAAACTGAGAGAATTGGATCCTCTGATTTTGTACCAACAGGAACAAAGTATGAGCCATGGCAAGGAAACTAACAATATAGTCTAACCTTGAGACGTGGATGCCAACAGCATGCCCCCTCTTACATTATTCATATAAAAAAATACAATTTTTTTAACTAATATTTTATTCATTGGTTTTCTTTTAACAATGAAAAGCCTCAGTGTGATTTGACAAGTATCTGATGGAGAAAAAATGGATGAGAGAAAAAGAGAGTATTATTACTTTCACCTGTGTTATTGATCCAAATTAAAGAACAGCACATAAAAGAACCTCTGGTTAATAATAACTTCATCAATCACAATGTCCTTTCAAGTTGTTTCCTGAAATCATTCATAACAGTCTCAAAGGGCAGAATCATTGTTATTGTAGGTGACTGCAGTGGTATCTGAAAAAATGCAAGCGTATAGTCAGACCATGTGTAATCCCTGACGGACAGTATCTGCTGTCTAACTGACAACTCCTGACAAATGTTGATGTATTATACACTATGTTTTCAATTTAAGAAAACAGATATTTTGGTATTAGAAGCTAACATTCTTTTTTTTTTACATTATTATGCAGCATAAATATTGTTTAATTTAGAGAAAAAAAATCCCAACGTGTTGTGCAAAATTATTACCTCATAATTGAAAAAATAATCTTGTGTCTCTATTCTGGTGGACAAAACAAGGAGACACTCTAAACCCCCAAATTAAACCTTTGAAATTGCTTTACCGCATTTTTGTGGAGCAGTGGGACTATATCTCTTTAGGCCTTCCTTAAGTCCACAGTAAATTTGTGGACCTAGAGACAACATTTTATAAATGTACTTATTTAGGAACAACATCTATTTTCTCAGTTAAATCATAAATGTTGAAAATTATTTCATCCTTTTTAGAGACAAAACCAAATTAAAAAACGTCAAATATACGGATCTAATATCATCTTAAAAGCACATCAGTTCAATTGCTATTTTTTTTAAAGTTCTTTGGTTTCCAAAGCAGATGGTTCGAAGGTTCGTCCAGAGACCTGCCTTTGTAACCCTGGTGCCAATGAAGAAGTTCTGATGGTATTGATAGGTCTATTAAAAAACATCTTGGCTTTCAAATACAATTAATGGGGTAAAATGCCAGCTAGCTAAGCTGCGATACCAGCTGTCGAACCCGAGAACAAGTGAAAAATCACATGGTTGGCATAGGAACGACTATTCCTTGGAACAGATCTGTCTTCAGAGAAAACACAACTTAAGTGTGTCAACCAACATCAATGGATGGAGTACTCCCACCTGAAAAGTTTTGCTCCGTTTTTCATGAAGTTACAAAAGAAGGCAACTAATCGTTCCAACGTTGCCTTTTTCAAGTTTATCCAAGAAATCCCAATTTCCTAGCAAAATACTATTTTTTTCCCTTATCAAGCTTATTCACCAAGTACATCATTCACTCGTCATGCGTTGAATGTTTTTGTATTTTTTTATTATCAGCTTTGTAATGTTTGCAAATGATAAAACCTTATCCAGATGAAACAAATTAACTTTGTCTCGTAACAGTTTTAATTATGGTTGATAAAAGATAAAAGAAAAACCCTCTCCCTTGCCCTCTACGGTGATGTCTCTGTTTTGTTATAGAGGGCATAAATGCTCAAATCCTGTAGGTCAGCTTATCCTTTTAGAGGTAAAAGTTACTGCAAATCAATACTTATTTGCTCTGAGTGATTTCCTTTATCTCTGATGAAACATTTCTGCCCTAATGGGAGTAATCTGTTCCAAGATGACAACTGTATGCTATAGCCGACACAGTTACAAGACCACACCTGGATTAAACTCTTGTGAGACATTTTAGACCAACGAGTGAGACAATGCTCTCCACCATTATCCTCAAAGAACCTCTTAGAAGAATGATCTTTTTTTTTCAGCAGAGCTCTAAAAACTTGTTGAATTGAACTTGCATAAAATTGGTTGTGGGGTCAGCATGTGACCCAATAACTAGTAGAGTTTTGGAAACTCACTAGCAGATTGAAAATGCAACCACTGTTAAAATTCCATAAAACAAATCTGCTCCTTGATGCTGGTTATTCCTTTTAATTTTCTCCATCTTTATATGGACTTCTAAGCACTCCATAGATCTAATTCTGATATTTTCAGTTTGGTCTAATGCTCAAACCTTTATTAAAAGACAGCAAATAATAAATTACATAAAGGAAAATGAACTGCCAGTGTTTTTATATGCTCATTATAAGTCAGAAACTCCTCACAAATGTTGACAGGAAAGGAAAAAAAATGGCCCATTGCTCTTGTTAAACTCAGCAGCCAAGCCTGGCTTTTTTATTATTCACATGTTGTCAGGAAGCTTTAAGATGAATCACACAAACGCCTGCATTGCATTTTATTAAATGTGTATTCTCTCCTGTCAATGCACTACCCTATGGAGAAATTAACATACTGTGCACATATGTTAAGAGAAGCCAATGTCATTCAATAACAACAGCTCATTTTCACCAGTCAATTGCATAAACCCTTTTTTTTTTACCTTCTAGTCATGTCAGCTCTTGAGATCATGTTACCAAATCTGCATAGTCAGTCAGGCATCTACAGAGGCTTCGGAGGCTTAGATACAGCTGTATTATTTGTGATTGAATATGTGGGTCTCCTGCAACTTGGATTTGAGCCCATTTGGTGTTAGCTGTTTCATTTAGTTGAAATTTGCTGAACAGACTGTCAGACATGCAGGATTTGAGATAAATCCATGCATGCACTTCTAACAACACAGACTTTTAAGTAGCGGGAGAATGGTGGCCAGCTAGATGTCATGTATACTGCGCTGCTCCCCCTTAGGGAGGACAAAGGCAAGTTTTATGCCACACAGTGTGGGTCGTGTAATGGTTTGCTGTCATGAGTTGTGGGTGGATGAATGCTTGGAAAAAAACTTACATTACCACCGCGCGGCTCATTTCGTCCTGTAGGTTTACGTCAGGAAACAAGAAGTAGTTTATGCAGTAAGGTGAGGCATAAATAACTGCTTTCAAAAAGGTTTTAAGATAATTATATGTTAAAATACTTGAATAAATTATTAACATAACTGTTGTTTTTGTTAGCTTCATGTCTTCCAACTGCAAGTCATCTTTTATATCTCACACCTATTTAAAAACAAATTTCCATCTTCCTAATATTGTTAACATTTCTCTCATAACTTATGAAAAAACTCCAGTCTCATCCTTAGACAGTATATTTGTTTTAACAGTCTACTCTCCTGTATATCTAATACATTAAAATGTTCTCTCTTTTGTATGCTGTACAGTAGTTTTATGATTAATGGTTCTGCAAGTTGTTGCATCCTGGCTATAACAAGAAGAGAGCAGTAAAAAAAAAACAGTGATATTTTTATTTATTTTCTGTTTTCCTTAACTGAGATTTACGCATTAGGAGTCATTTTCAATAGAGTTAATTAAAGACACACACCAGTGGAAAAACAATTGAGCTTAGGACTAAAAAGAAAAAAAAAGTGCCTCTCAAAGTATGGTAACAGACTCCTTAATTCTATTACACAGACTTTTGTGCAGTTCTTTCGGCTTATTGAAATCACACTTCACTTCTCTTTTTGCTGTCACAAGTGATAAATTTAAACATGCAGGTAAAGGTTTTAGATGCACTTCACATACTGCGGGTCCATTAAGGTCACTCAGCTGAGAGGGGAAAATGCTGTTTAGACAAAGGGAAGCAATGGAGCAGTCTTCAAAAGTATCTTTAGTGAGCCAGCTAAGTCAATCACAATGTAATTGTGCCTGTGTTCCAGAGGATGGGGCTGAAGCATTAACCACACAGCGCCATTGTTCAATTCATGTTTATGACAGACTAATAAAACCGCAGGCTTGCACTCGCATGGCAAGGCTAAAGATAACTTGAAATCAGATTTCCAAGTAAGTAAGGCCTTCTTGACAGCCTGCTGAGGTGCCTGAGTTGTCTGAACGACAGGAAATAAGCTATAAAAACATCTAAAAAAGACAATGGTTGTGGGGCTATTCCCCTGAAAGTGAAGTGTTGTCACATAGAAAACTCTGGGATTTTTCGAGTGCACTGGATACAACTACTGCATAAACTTGATCCCTGAACATCTTCAAAAGATGTTTTACGGGGGGGATGGAAATGTATTTAGTTGAAAAATGTTTTGGTAGATATATCACTAAACCACAGGTATTACTCAGGAGATTGAAATTCGTCTTCACGCATAAAAGAGCAAGAAGAGACACTTTTTCCAGCACTGGCAGGGCCACGTCTGACTTTTCTTCTCCTCTATTCCCAGCTGCCTGAAATGTTCTGATAAGACGCACAAGTGTCTGAGAAGGAGTAACCTTAGCATGCTGAGGGATTCAAATTGTTTGATGGAGTTACTGATTACCTGTTTTTTTTAACTCCCTGGTGTGGCGTTGCTATGGGACAACTAGCTCTTGAAGAGGGGATAGTGGTGCTGTTAGACAATTTCTGTCAATCCACCGTGTAAAGGGAAGAAGTCCAACAGACCATTAGGAGCAGCCAGAGCTGTGCTGACAGCTTAAACCAAGCCATTTATAACAGCCAGAATCCAGAGAGCACGCTTAAACATTTTTTATTAGGGTAAATTTACAGATTTTTACAGATTTTAGATTTTTATTCATAAATTGGCAGCTAAAAATGTGACCAATAATCCACATCGGTTATACAACATTGCATTTAAAAAAAAAAATTTAAAAAATTATAGTGTATTAAAACCATGGGATGGCATACATTTTCCCAACCTACCAACATGTTGTGTAGTTGGATTTGACCTGAAATTCATTTTTATTCCACCTTCAATTTTTAAACAGATCAAGACAAACAAACAAATGACAATAAAAAGGAAAAACTGAAACATTAAAATATTATATTGACGAGTGTTGTGACTTCAGGGTGACACCAACTGCACTGTTCTCTATTTGCTCAGAATATTAGACAGAAAGTGAGAAACATTTTCGCAGGAGATGGAAACGTAAGACTTTCAGTGTGTAATCTTCTGGAGTTGAAGTGAAATGTGCTTGTACATCCACCAGACAGATAATGGTGTTATTTTCCATTATGATATTCTGACAGCTAACTGTTAGATGTTTGTAGTCTTTTACGTGATCCATTTCTTTTGGTGGAGAAACTCAATCTGAGCTTAATATCCATTATTTGCTTTTTGTTGGACAACTTTAGGGTCAGGGGCCTTTTTCAGTGAATTTTATCGATGTTGTTCTACACTTAAGAGGAAACACTTGGAGGCCCCCGTGTCACTGGATCACACAGGGAATACAGTCTCCCGTCACCTTATTAATTAGCCTTTGCAGCTTAAGGCCAGCCTGCTAACCCATTTAATGAGTAAATAATTGCTTTTTAGGTCTTATGTCATGCAGCCTTTTAGAAATGTGCGAAGCTACAGTATCTCAAAATTACTCTCGTACCCTCAGAGTGTGAAAACAAATTTGGAGCAGGGAAGAATTTGTCCTAAAGATCCTTCTTTGGGCTTCAAATCTTTTAGGATTTGTTCCAAAATAAGATAAATTCTACTTTGATTCCTTAAGGATTTTAAGAAATGTCTTAAGACTTTTTGACAAGGGATTGTTATCAAATAATTGGAAAAGTATATCCCATGTGAAAATCTTTGTGTAACATGTACAAATAGATAAATTACAGTACTCTCAAAGTTGCTGACTTTTGTTTTTACCTTTTTTGCAAACTATAATGTCTATCCTTTATTGCTTTGTCTTACCTTAGACCACTTCTCTGTGTCCTCTGTTGTGTTTTGTTGAGACATTCTTCTTTTAGATCCAAATCAATACCTTGTCTTGGCCTCTTAGGCAGTTGTTGACTTGTGACGAGTACGCAACAAATCAATGAAGATTTTGTATGAAATTGAAAGCTTTGTTCATATTTGTGACAATATTTATTTTGTTTGTGTTGCTGTAGTTAATTAAGTCATGAAATGACCAAATAAAAACACAACCGTGTTCTTAAAACAGACAGAATTGATCACTGAGCTCCTATTAGGAGCCGTTGGAGTGGCGTTATTTTAGTTTTAGAGGCAGACTGTTCCTTTGAGAGGTACATTTTATTTTCCTTTTGTTTAAAACGCATAAATGAACAGCTATTTCATTTTTATATTATTCAGAATACGCAATTATAAGGCTGATAAAATTTTCTTAGCTACTCAACAGTACAGTGCAGTAATGCATATCAACAACCTTTTAAGTTGTTCACAATTATCAAGTGTAAAATGCACCAGCCATTCAGCAGAAAAAAAAGTTTATCTAATTTACTGATTTGCCTAAGTTTCTGCTCCTCAGTTCACTTTACATTACTTCGTTTCTGTTAAATGGACGAAAAAACTTGGCATCAATCTGTTTGAGTCACCTTTTCCCTGAATACACTGACAGTGTGTGGGCTTGTAAACAACCTACTTAGAGAAAATTATACTAGAAAATGTGTTAATTAGCCAGGACAGTGCTTGCATGGGAAGTGTAAAACTATCTAATCTTTGTCCTCTATGCCTTAATGCTTGTCTCTGATACTTTAGGGTTCATTTTCTGAGGTTTAAGGAATCATTACTTTGCCATTCTTGCCTGACTACTGATGCTTGTGCGCAGACTGCATGGCCCTTTAGGTAAATGGATTCAGGAATTCAAAAACGATGCAAACAGTAAGATGATTAAAGTTCATGTGCACATCACAAAGAAATGTGCAACCATTTCAGCAGCAGTTTTAGTTTCTGTGTATAATTTTGAGGGGACTTGAAATGTATAAAATTAGAAACCAAGTTCTGGAGAAAAATCTATTTTTAGTGATGCTATACAAGCACACCGTTTATAGACGTACATGCGTCATAATTATTTAGATCATAAAAAAGGTGTAAACAAAACATTTTTATATGATGTCTTACAAGATAATTGTAGTTACTTTGACCCTTGTGAAACTTATATACAACTGTATTAATTGCTTAATAAGTAACTGTTTTCACAGTATGTATGTGGACAGTCATGAACAATTGAAAATGTTTTTTTTTTCTCTTTTTCCTGTTGATGCTTAACAGAAATGACAACAGCTTCTTTTGAACTGGCTGGTTATGAAGCAATTTGTCAAAACTGTTGACAACTTTGACCAGAAAATCCGCAACAGAGAATTGCAAGTGTCAATCCAGCCTTTGTAATGTAGACAGGCAGCAATAAGAAAAGAAGTGGTGCTAAAGGCTGTATTTCTGACCTCTCCTGAAGGACTAGTAACATAGTGGATGAGAAATTGTTTTGTTGTAAGTTAAAATAAATGTATTTTTTGTGAAGTAGTCTTGAAAAAAAGTCTGTTCACCTTTTATTTGATAAACAAAAGCAATCTAGTAAATCTAAAATGATTTAGATGTTTGTCTAAACAAGGTTTTTACATTATAACATTGCTGTCTGATTTTACTAAGTTATGTGCTTCAAGTTTATTTATTATTTATTAGAAAATTTTACATCTAGGCTTTAAATGGTTGTTGTTGCTTTGGCCAGAGTCAAGTGAGGATAGTTTGAATTTGTGTAAATGTGTTTGTATTGTCAGTAATTCGTGATTGACTGACAGCAATACAAAACAACCAGAAATCTCAAACTAGGAGTCAAGCAATACATGTAGCAAAACTTTTTGTTTTACTCTGTATTTTTTACTTTATGTTTGTTTTAAATCATATAACACAATATCATTTCTGGGATTGTATTTCATATTTTTTATCTGCACTGTTAATTTATTTGTTTGTTTGTTTTAGAATAATATTTGGGATGGTTAGCTTCAGAGGTGAGTAGATGAGTCCAAATGGTATTCTGTTATATTGTGCATGTAGGAATTTATTATTTTTTTCTAACTGGTTTGCACTGTCTAATTCAGAATAAAGATACAGTGACTAACTCAATATTGGTAAACTGTAGTAAAGTTTTACGAAATTATTTCAAGAGTTTATAGATGATCAGATAGATAATCTTCTTTGGTCAGAGCCAAAGAGTAAATCTTTAGTATCAGAACTGAGCAGAGAATCAGGTTTTTTTTTGTGTTTTTGACCTGTTTTGTGGCTACCAGGAACAAGCTGTGAGTGTTGATAATTTTCAGGCTTGTGGAATTAAGTAAATGTTTTTTTTTTTTTTTTTGCAACCCTTCTTTAAATTGTGTTGCTCCTCTGTTTCTCATTTCAACATTGTAGATTGTTGAAATGAGCTATTTTTTTAAAAATACAATTTAGGATTTCTCCTGTGGAAGTGGACGCTTCCATTTACCAGTTAGAGTTTGTGGCACAATGTATAAAATTCTGCAAAGTTGCTGATCTCAACCATAATTAGTACTTGTTTCATGTGGAATTAGTCATCTGCTTCCAACTGTTGGCAAGAAAACAAATAGACTTTATTTACCAAATTGAAGAAAATGAAACTACCTTATGCTAGGATGGTTTTGTAAAGAGTCCCTATAGGAAAACCTAAGCTTTTCTTAAGTACTGGACCAATTACCATACATATATATTTTTTCAGAACTGCAGTAAACCAGACATAGTCTCAAAAAAACAATAGATCTTCATAGGCAATAAACACAAAACACTTACCAGAGCTGCCAACCAGGAATGAGGTTTAATCAAACATCATTAAACTACACTCACTGGTTACTTTATTAGGTACACTTGTTTATTTGCTTGTTAATACAAATAACTAATTGGCCAATCACAGGCGCCAACTCAGTGCCTTTGGGTATGTAGACATGGTGACGACAACTTGCTTGAAGTTCAAACCGGGCATCAGAAAGGGGAAGAAAGAGGATTTAAGTGACTTTGAATGTGAGGTGGTTGTTGGTACCAGATGGGCTGGTCTGAGTATTTCAGAAACTGCTGATCTACTGGGATTTTCATGCACAACCATCCCTAAGGTTTAAAGAGAACGTTCCAAAAAAAAGAAAAAATATCCCCAGTGAGTGGCAGTTGGGTGGATAAAAAAGCCTTGTTAAGGTCAGAGGAGAATGAACAGACTGGTTTGAGATGACAGAGAAACAACAGTAGCTCAAAAAAACACATGTTACAAACAAAGGTATGCAAAATACAATCTCTGAACACACAACATGTCCAACCTTGAAGCAAATGGGCTTCAGCAGCAGAAGACCACATCGGGTGTCACTCCGGTCAGCTAAGACCAGGAAACTGAGGTGACAGTTCACACGTACTGACCTAAATTGGACAATAAGAGATTATAAAAACATTGCCTGCTCTGATGAGTCACCGAAAGTCATTTTGTTTATTCTGCAGAGATAATGAAGTGGCTCAATAGTCTAGAAGTCATTTTGTACTTGTGGAGTGTTTAAATACATTTGGGACATAAAATTAAAAAGAATTTAGAGTAAAGAAATTTAATCAGTCTCAAAATATTTTCAGCAGTGACCATTATTGCTGCTGCTTCCTGGGAAACAACCACTTCAGTTGTTTTTAATTGGAACAAATGTAGAAGGGATTATTTTGATGATTGAGACAAATAACCAGCCTGAGCAAGACAATTGAATTGTTTTTCTGGCAATAGGGTTTTCAGTCAGGGTTG
The DNA here is from genome assembly GCF_001649575.2 of Kryptolebias marmoratus. Taxonomy (NCBI): domain Eukaryota; kingdom Metazoa; phylum Chordata; class Actinopteri; order Cyprinodontiformes; family Rivulidae; genus Kryptolebias; species Kryptolebias marmoratus. Next base: position 25,735,950 of record NC_051438.1, on the reverse strand, counting down.
GACAGCGTATGCTCATTTGCTTAGTAAAGATTTGTTTTAGCCATGCTGATTTCCAAATTCAATTTCTTGCCAAGCCAAAGAAAAAAGGTCCTCCGGAGGGCTGAGAGTATTGTACTCCCCGTTTTAATCACTGTTTTCTTTCAGGTTGCAGCGAGAGTTATCGATTTGGATTCAAATGAAGCTGTTGTGACTGTGAGAGGTCCATTTGTGGAAACTTGCTGGTGTGTGTCTCTCCAGTTAATGAGGAAGCATAATAAAGGATGTTAACTTACATCATTCCCTTCTCATCAAAATCATCACCAGCAGCACTTTGATTGGCACCCATCACCAAATCAATGGCATTGACTTACATTTATGCCTCGCCATCTGTTTTATCGTCATGCATTATGAATGATTTGGAAGAAGCCATGGTAACGATAAAGCTGTGACAGTTTCACAGCATGTTTCTCAACGGAGGCTGTGTCATTTCCAGTTCTCCACACTGAGGAAATAATGCACGATGTCATGTGGAGGAGAAAAGTTGAAAACCTCACGGATGTTTATGCCTCCCTGTATGTTTACCTCCCACACAAAGCAGAAGTGCTCTTTCATCAGCCTGACAAACAGAATCTCTCTGGTCAAATCAAATTGAACTCAGTTACACAAATTAACTACAAATTAACTATTAGGTAGGTGGTATGTCTATAGGTATAAGACAAGGTGTGATGTACAAATCAGGGTGATATGGTATACTAATGAAACAGCTGAGATAGTCCCATTAGGGGCTAGCCCTTAGATCTTTAATTAGGGCAAGAGAAGACAGGAACATGTAATCAATCTTCTCACCTCTGGGTTTTTTGCAGTGGGAATAGGCAATAATGTATATTCCCAAGTGGCAGCATTTTTCTGAATCAATATTCTGTTTGACAGAGCAGTGTTTGAAGGAAACATGCTGAAACTTACAGTGAATAATTTTGAGAACTGGTGTTAGATGTTGATCAGATTTGCTTCTATTGCACACGTTTTGAAAACACACTGAAGTTGATACAAAACCTATTGCTTCTAAGGCCATACAGCAAAGGTTTTGGTATATAGTTGCAATTAATGAGTGCAAAGGTTTGAAGCTTCAATTTATGCCATGAGACATTTGGGATAACTTTAATTTATGGCATACAGAGAGCGCTGGTGCTCTGACACGAGCAGCAGGGGGTCTTTGAAAGCAGGCGGCATTTTGCTGTGGAAGAGCTTTGAACATCTTTCCCTAAAGCAGGACAGGAATCAAAAGCATTGAGTAATGTGCACAACAGTGTTCCATATTCCAAATTGTCTAAGACGCTTTAATATTCAAAGCACATCCCTGCTGCTTATATGTGCTTGTCTTACATAGCAACAAGCATCGTGCTTATGGTGTTCCTAACTGTACAATGCAAGCTCACTTTTAGGTAATTTCAAACACGTGCCTCTATAATTGTAATCGCTTAGTTTTGCATGAATTTGGCGTTGAAGCTAAAGTTTGCTGGTAAACTGAAGTGAGTTGCTGTTTCTAGCTCAGTGCTATGTGACCCTCCTCTACCCCCTGCAGAGCAACAAACATGTTGTTCTCGTCAGATGCTTGCAGCAGCTAATTAGAGTAAGACTGGAGAGCTATTATCATTGCTACAGGTAGTTTAACGGGGACAAAAAAGTTGTCTGCTTTCAGTCAACATCCTGGCAATATGTCTACTTCTGAAGAGTTTTACAAATATTCTGTAAATCAGGGATGTGCGAGTCAAAGTGTCTGTGACAGAGCAGGCTTATGAGTGCATCGTAAACTGAAAAAGATCAAGCATGTGATGCAGAGCTTCAGCTATCGGTGTCTGTGCTAATGAGAACTCCCATGGTAAGAGCAACTTCTCAGAGGAAGAGCATTTGGTTTCCACATGTAAACACTTGCCTGACTCAAGAACCACAGACTATATCTACAGTAATTGTATGGAAACAAGATGTCAGATAGCAGTGTACATACACCCACACTGCTAGAGAGCAAAATAGACAATTCTGACACCACAAGGATTTCAGTGGCTGGTATTGATGGAGGCAAGTGCTGATCGAAGGGCTAGACACCATTCATTCAGATGGTAATTACATAAACTTGACACTGAACTTGTGTTACATTATCTCATGATCTATTGTAACGATGGACAAAATGATTTCAGATGGTGTCAGCTACAATTATCTTCCTGGTTGTAAATAGGGAGAAACAAATTGAATAGCTGTGTAAATGAAACGGGTAGCAAACCCTATGGTCTGTGAAATTCCAAATGTCCCCTTGTGTGATGCAGCTGGTAACTGTTTTTATCTCGATGAGCCTGAGGAGTTAAATGAATTTCATTAGGACTTTTTCACTTCTGCAAGAGCTGAATACGACTGAACGTTATGTCCTTTACACATTCCCCAGTCATAAAATCAGTGCATCTGAAGCCAAAAACAAACACACACAAAAAGACGCTATATTAAAGTCTCTCTCACCCTTTGGCTCATTTTAGTTCTGTATGGATGGCTTGCAAATATGTTAGGATAAAATGAGGACAGAACAACACCTCAAATTTCTTGGGCTTGGCACTGTGCCTGGCAGCAACAGTCTTTAGTGGTTTTTTGGCTTTTCTTTTGATCTGTATTGTTTAGAAAACACATTTATCATCTGGCGCCTAACATGATGAAGCTAATTGTCTACAAATAAACTTAAGTGTTACTATTTCTGATACTGTTGTAGCCTTAAATACTGTTTGGCAAATGTCCAAGCTGCTCTCATAATGACTTTTGCAGTGTCAAGCCGATTAAAAACAGACTCAAAAATATGTACAAAATACAGACATCCCTGTTATACACTATGAACTAAACAATAAATCCTAATGTTGTTCCCAAAAACAGCAAAGGTGCTAATTGTAAATGAGGGAAAGTCTTCATTATTCTAACTGATAAAAATTGAAAGTTCAATGTAAAAATTATAGTTGTAGTCCATCTTTTGAAAAAAAGAAAAAACGTTTGCCTAAAAGAATGTCATACATTTTCTTTTTAAACAGTCTAAGCCTGGTAGCACATAGAACAAGGTGTAATGGCTTCGCTGAGGAATGCAACTTTTCTTTTATTCCATTTTTATTTTATTTAATTGTATTTATTTATTTTTTATCTGCTGTCACAGAAGGAGATATGAAGTCAGGGATCCTTGAGGAAACAAAGAAACTTTAAAGCAACTTAATGCGCTGGCATCCACCTCTTGGCTAAAGTTTTTTGTATTGACAGAAATAAGCAAAACTTTTCTTGACTTTACAAGGAAGTTGTATTCCTAAATGAAGCAGTTGTTCCTCTTTGAAAAGAAAGAAAAAAAAATCTATCATTATCTAAGTTTGACATTAAAACATATCGGATATACATCGCAACCCCTTAAGGATCTATGGGGGTTTAAGTATTTTTATCTGAATGCAGTTCTCCTGGGGAAAAAGGCTGCTGAACACCCACACAGCCTCTCTGACAGCCTTTAAAGTAAGCAACAGTGCAAAAGCCAGGATGTGCTGCTTGCGTTTGTTATTGTAACTTATCTACTATGATGGTCTTACAGCAAATGGATATTCCTTGCACAAACACGGTCCATAACGTCAAGTGCTGATGGTGCTAATGCAAACAAAAACTGCTGAAAAGTGACCCTGCCTGTACCCTTGTCACTAACTCTGGGTAACAAGTGAATGAAAATTGGTTTTACCTGAGTCAGGTAATCATTACTAAATGAATTTACTCTTGGACCAAGGGTATAAGTGGGATAAATATATATGTCTGAGATGAATACAAATCTCACTTATGTAATGAAAGGCACACTAGTTATTGATTTTGGAGGTAGCACTCAGCATGTCTTTCAACGCGGTCCTGTTGTACATTAGAATGATGAGTTTTCCTTATGGCAGGTGTTTACATGAGACTGCCAACAGTTATAGCTACAGTGAGTTTTATGTTTTGTTATTTTTCTTCAAGCCTGCAGGTCCCTCCGTCCAGTGCTACAATGTAAATTGTTTCTGCTTCATGCATGCATAATGAGCACGAATGTGAACGTTCCGGCCATATTGATTTTTTTTTTTTTTTTCCAATCCGTGTTCTTGTGCGCTGTCATTATTGTAGTAGACACGCATCACCTTTATCTTCACCATCATTTCCATTTCTATCGTCTGCATTCTAATCATCATTATAATCGTAAATAACATAATTATTACTGTTGTGACTGCATGGACGCTGCATTCATTACCATTGTGATACACCAATAAAGTGGCAGTGATTCATTTCTCCATGGCTATGTCTGCGTTCATTACGCTTCAATAACAGATGGACCCTGTTAGCTGCACACGTCTGACAACTGCTGAAGTGTCGGCTTTAGCACACAGAGCAGCTGGGAGGACATGGCCCGTGTTTCAGAGCCGGTCCATGCTCTTCAATAATTCAACCCGTCCAGCTGTCTCCTATCAGGCCCAAAGCTCCACGGCCTCTAAGCTCACATCAGAGCTATACAACAACGCCAGCTATAAGTGGGGCCTTGCATCAGTTTGTTTACCTAAAAAGCAAAGCTACACAAACTCTCAGTCAGAGAATAACCTTGGTTATTTATTTAAGCAAAACTTTTCCTACCAGTTATTTTAATTTTTTTGAAGAACTGAAGATATTAGAAATTTTTCATGCATTTTTACTCAAGGCTGGCTTTTTTTTTTCTCTTTTTTTGTTAAAAAAATAGCATAACAATATCTTTAATTATTGACTGGTGCCCTGAGGGTAAGCAGTTAAAGACCCTTAAATTTATTTTTTCTCCTATAGGCTTCCTAGAAAAGGAGAATGGATCTATGGTTGCGGCATCCTGGTGAGATGAAAGTCTAATTATCTCTCAAGAAAACGAGTGGAAAAGCTTTTTAATTAGGGCCCAACCAAATCTGTGCACCGAGAATTTGTACATTGTGATGGATGGTGTGTGTATCTCCTTAGTGACTGCAGATGGAATAATAATCTGACGAAGGCAAGTGGACTGTGTAAAACAGGGTGGCCACTGAATCAGAAACCCCAAGGAGAAGAGTGTTCAATGGAGGAGGTGGCATTGCTCCAGAGTATAAAGGTAAAAGAGTTATGTGAGGCCCAATCACATGATTTATGAGTCAGATAACAGTGGAGAAGTAGGGGTAAGAGCTGGAAAGAAAGAAGCTTTTTTAAAAGAGATAAGTAACTAAGACGGAGATGTAAGAAAAAAGGGGGGAATTAGACAAAAATAGGGAGCAGCAGAGCCCTGAGCATCAGTCATGATTGGTCCCGTTCCCAGAGCAGATCCGATTGGTTAGCCTTCTCCACACTCCCCTCTCCTTGGCTCTTACCTTCCCTCTCATCTCAGCAGGGGGTCCCACAGTCGCCAAGCCCCTTAATGCTCCCCTCCACTCTTCTGCTGCGTGGCTGGCATGCAGAATGCATAATCACTATATAATCATAATCAATGTCTGTGCATGTGTGGGAGGAGTACAATAGCAGAACAGTTTTTGTTTTGTTTTGCACCCCTTTTTTTCAGTTCAAAAGGAAACAAGTGGCATACTGTATATAAAATGTACCTTTGCAACAACAGCCTTGCATGTAAATTTACCAGGAAAAAGAAAGCACACAATAACGTGATTACGTCTCTGCTAACTCGATTATTGCCTTGAAAGAGTGGATGTGAGCTGCAGCTACATTAGGTTTTCCTGAGAGTCTGAATGCTTTAGGAGCAAAATCCCCCTTTTATGTATTTTAGGTTGCATCTCAAAAGGAGGCATTATTCAGCCTTTGAAAAGTAAACATGCAGGTTTGGTGTTGAATCAAGCTTCCTATTGATTTGATGCCACTCGTCTGTGAGGCTCAAATATTCTTTTAATTTTCTCATTCATGTCACTCATTTCTGTATGGCTGTCTGTTTGCAAAATTTGTCATGAATCACTGGATAAATTTTAATAAAACTCGCAGAAACTAATAATTGGGTGTACATCTAAAACTGACTCACTTCTGTAGTGAACTCAGTTTAAGGTGGCTGCCACAGCCAACTGACCTGTAAAAACACTAAAATAAATACAACTCACTCAATTTTACTAATATTGACCTACAATTTGGTGTGATATGAGCTGAGACTGATCCCCAAAATATGTTCTGACTGCTAACAGATTTCACAAGGTCTTTGCTTAAAAAAATGTCTTTAACTATTTGGAGACAACCCTGTCTATCTGTTAGCAAAATATCTCATGAATCACTGGACAAATTTGAATAAAACTTTCAAAAAGTAATCATTAAATGTATCTCTGCAACTGATAATCCTTTGGAGCCAATCTAAATCAAGATGATGGATATTACCATTTTAGTGTTGCACCTGATGGCCTGGTTTGGTCATTAAACTGTTTAAATGAGGTTTTTTTAAGAAATGCTCCAGTCAGGAAAACAAGTATGTAATGACAGAGAGCTGACAGAATGCAATCCTACCTATTGAAATTATTATTTCATGATAACAGGTTTTACTTTCTCCAATTTTTTGCTAATTTCTTTCATTTCTATCTAATAAACAATGTGTAGCCCTTATGTTTCTCTAAAAAATGATCCAAAAGACTTTGTGTTTCTAAGGATGTCAGGAATCTATGAAGAAACAGTTCTGTAAATTTAATCACTATCAACCTAAAACAAACAAAAGAGAAAAACTGACTTTGAAGGAAACCTTCAGTAACTACAGGAAGCTGTTTCTTCCATAGGCTTTTCTATATTCTAAGCACAACGCATTCATTCTGCTCTTTAATTCCCGGGTGAGGACACAGTGACCCACAAAGGCTGTAAAACTCCTCTGAACTCTTGTGAAGATGGATTAGTGGGATTCAGTCTGTCACGATTTCTTTTGATGAGGAGTAACCAACAGTCTCAGGTTCTGTTGACTAGAAAAGAGACTCTCTTATTCTGGCTCAAATTGTTGTCAGTACAACATGGCAATGATATAGTGGTTACTTTACTTTGTGGGCTTCCAAGACTAACAAACAATAATGTTTGTCTTTTCAAGCATTTCTTATCTTAGATGTCCTCAGTGTGTCCCAGAACAAAAGGCGTTTGACCTCTGCTTGAATGTGTTTTACTTCAGAAGTGGCGCAGTAGCTTGGACACTTTGATCATTTTTAGCTTCTGAACCTCAGATAAGTACCAAACATGTCTATGGATAATTGCAATTTTGATGATAGTCCATTGTATCATACATAGTGTTCAGACAATCTTCCAGTGTTGCTGTTCTCCCAGTTTTTAATGCAAACTGCACAAATATACTAGATTTAAGATTTTTGCCATCTGCAGTTAAATCCCTGGTATTTTGGATAAACTTTTAGGACTGTACATAAGTATTTCTATTTACAGCAACATTTTTTAATGCTGTGAAACTTTCAGGGTTTTTTATTGTAGATTTTCCTAAGTTGCATATTTGCTGAGCATGCACAACACACTGTGTGATAACCTTAGGCTGTATGACTGGGAGTGAGCCCTTTACCTTAAATGATTGTGATTGTGATCATTAGCTGGGAAGAATGCACAATTATGACACACTGGCTGACCAATCACATGGTTCACTGCTGTTCAACAATGAAATTCTGTTAACAGTGTGGTCAGGAAGTTTTTTTTATTCATCTACCCCTAAGAACTTGGAGACTGGTGTCTGTTATCTGGCCAAGACATTCCTCTCAGATGCCTCTCCATATTTGGACAGCAGTTTGGATTAAGCCTTTGTCCCAGGCTTGTGCTCATGGGTGGAAAGAGAGATATAGTGGTCTGGTCTGGCGATTGCTTCCAACACCTGCACAATCAGGGGAGCAGGGTTGCATTAGTGGGAGGGCAGCTTGTACAAGACGGTGGCAACCCAACGTCTGGGGCTAAGGCCAGTCATCGCTAATGGACGTTCGTCAGAAAACCTGCACTTCAGTAATTTTCAAAGCCTTTCTCTTTTCAAGATGAGTAGTTGAGCACTCATCCATCACTGTGAAGAATACTCCATGACACTGCTGACCTTCATGGATTGTGAATTGCCTCTTGATTTTCCGTTTAGTGGCTGCTTTCTGTTTTCCAACAACCTGGATGGAAGTGAAATAGTTTTTTTCTTATTGTTTTGGTTTAGAAAACACAACAGCTATGGCAATAAAATAATTTTTTTAAAAGTTTAAGTTTGACTGAGCACACGTGTGGCACAAAAATGAGAGTTGCTAGTAATAGTGACAGCTCATTGGATATGAGAAGCACTACATAGAACGGTATATATCTTGAACTTCTGGTTGCCTGGCAACTAAATAAGAGAAAGGTTGTTGTAAATAAAAATAGGCAAGCGAAAATATAGGTCTTTACCTCAACCAGCAAGGGAGGAGCTGATTAAAAGGACTGTAAATATTACTCAGAAAATAACTTTGCACCTCAGGAGTTTTATCCCTGCAGATCATTTTATCACCGCCCAGGTGAAGACAAATACATTGACAGAAAGATCAGCTAATTAAAACTTGAAGTAATAAGCTTAATTAATGACATCATTGGCATAACAGGTCATGTTCAGCCCCATTACCATAACTGCTCATGGTTAATGTATCATGGTGATTATTTCACTGCTTAATGAAGCTCATGTGCATTTTGCTTCCACTGGACTGTCGGATCCAAAGTCACCACTGATGGGAAAATAAACTCTAACTGGTTGTCTAAAAATTATGCAGAGAATATTTTATTTTTTGAAGTGAAGAGACATGCAGCCTCATTTTAAAATAGAATACACAAGAATACACACCCTCAAACAAGCATCACTTTTCCCAAACATTTGACTACGGTTGTTTATCTTGTCAAATTAACTACCTTTCAGCTAAAATACATGTGTCACTTTTTACTGTTGAGAAATATTAATAAAACATCTAAAATAAACATTAACACTGAAGCCAACTGTCTTATATGTTGCACATTATGCATTCAAAGCAGCTCTAACCTGTGGGGGCACGGTGCCTGTGGCATTTGGCATAGTTGCTTTGGCATTTGCTTCTTTGGGTCCTGTGGGATGTTGGATTGGGTTTGTTTCAGGCAACCTGTGGACGCTCAATTTACGTGGGATGTGGGAAATTTGCAGGTTGTTCTAATGCCAGGGCCTCTTTGTCATGTTTCTCAAGCTATTGTTGAGTGGCAGGGTGCATAGTCCTGCTGAGGGGAAGCCGCTGCAGTTAGTGGGGTACAATTGACATGAATGCCAGGATTTCAGGTCTCCCAGCAGAAAAGTGTTCCTGGTCAATTCTAATTAGAGTGAATGCTTTCATGCAATATTTAATTTTTCAGCTACTCAAATTATTTTTTAAATCCAAAATCGACTGCAAAGGGATTATACTTTTGAGGGTTCCACTTTCAATTTGTCAAATTAAATACAAATCCATTGTTATTCCTGACCCATGTTTCTTTGTAGTGTAATGATTTTGTACATGCACTATAAACTGCAAATTTTAGATTTCTCCTATAGAAGACATAAACATGTTTTTCCTCATAAATATGCTAGTTATAGCCAGCTCAGGCTGCTGCCAGGTTGTAAAGCTAAAGAAGTATTTCTCATGAGGTATTATTATTTACATAGAATTTTAAATCTGTATTTTCAATGTTTTCGCTGGAGAACTGAAGTATCTGTAACACAGAATAATAAAATATTTTATTTACCTTTTTTTTTTCAAATGACGAAGCATAAAATCATAATAAGCTAAATATACCTTACATCAAACCCTAGAAAACAGAAAACCTTTTTGAGATTATGGTAATTTATATTCAAACTTTGCCTAAAACAGATTATAACAGTATCATAGTGGTGAGTTTAAGAATATTTTCTTCATAAATTAATTGAGAAAATTAATTTTCCTCTTATCAACCTCTTCCTTGCTTACACAAATACATACACAAATAATAATAAAAAACCTAAGTAAAACCAGACCAGAAAATCTACAGTAAGTTTAGTTGCAAAAGTGCTACATGAAGTCAAACAGTTCAGTGTTTCACTACCAAGCGCGCCTCGTCTTTGGTATTAGGCTTGTTGGCCCCAAAAAGTCAGCCATTTCGCGACCTACTTCTCTCTCCCATAAAGGAAGGGTGACATTCTGCTCCGTCATTGCGCCACCACTCATAGCTCAGCAGGCCTCCTGACAAATTAACCCACGCCCCGAGAGTCACTCAGCCTTGTCACTGCCATGAATTTATCATGAGAAATGTCAGTCAGTTGAACAACAAACTCAGCAGCATAGTTGATGTGTTTCTTTTCTTTGCTTTCTTTTTTTTTTAATTTGCCCTAGTAGAATAAAAGCCTTTTATTGCTAATGTCATTGCAAACAACCTCAAATCATCTCTGCATGATCACAAGTCTGAGCACAGAAAAAACAACTACAGCACAGAAAAATGGACCATTAGTTTCCATTTAAAATAAACCTAATCAACTAGTTTTTGTTTAAAATTAACATAATCAGTGAAATATCTAAAGGATCTACATCAACTGAAGAGTTGTGTTTAGATATAGTACTGCAACAATGGGAATTTGGTTCAAATCTGAATATTTTGTTCTGTTTTATTCTAGAAGCTAGCTATATTTGCCATTTGTTCCATGGTATTTTCTTGTTGAAACAAAACACTAAAGCCAAAAACACATCAGGAACTTTATATTAGAGGTCTTTAGATAACTGAAGGCATTTTAAATGATTCTGAAAATCACAATAATGAGCATTAGCTTTAATAACCTGCTGTTTCAGCTAAGGTCTCAATGCATTATGGCTTATTTCCATCAGTGTAGTGTACAGCTGCTGTACAAAACTTTTACTGAACCACTTGATGAGTTTCTACAGCACTATCTATTGGATGAAAAATTAACATTAACATTTTGAACATCAGCACAAAATGGCTGACAATACGGGGCACTATGTAGTGAATGAGTGGACATTTTGAACACAGCCTTTGTTGAGAGTAAATCGTTTTTTTTCTGGTTATAAAACTCAAACAAAGAAATAAAATCAGCTAAATGCTTCAAACGTATGAAAAGTTCAGTTGATTTACAAGTGCCCTGGCACAGTTTGAGTACATTAATTACCCAGCACTTTTCATCCAACTTTTAAACTTTTACCTTGAAAACTTTGACCTTTAAGTAAAGTTATCCAAAATTAATAATGGACAGTGTAAAAGTCCTGATTATGGTGGCTTAACATACGAAGTAAGAGGACTTAGTGTAATAATGAATACATTTTGCAAGACCCTCCCTCTCTGCTGTGCTTGAACTGTCTCTACTTCCTGCAAATGAGGCTGCCAAGCAAGCTGATTGTCTGCCTCGGGTATTACTCTGGGCATTAAGACTGCTTCAGCAAAAATGAGAAAAAAAAATATTCAAGTTGTCAAGATGGGCTGTAAAGAAAACAATAAGGAACTTTATCTTTTTTTTCATATGATGTGTGTTAAGAGCAGTGGAGCATTACTGTTACTCAGATTCTTAAAAAAAAAGCATATACTAATTAATGTACAGACTACAAATATGAAGAAAGAAAAAAGAAATTTAAATATGTACCATACCTATTCATTTTAAAAATAAATTATAATAGTAAAATGTTGAGTGCAAAATATTTTGTTTTTTACCATTGACTGTATTGTAAATGGAAAACAATAGTTAAATTAACATTAGTACACATTTTTATAACAAGTTAAAACTGAAAACAGTAAAGCCCTTCCCGTACTTGGTTACCGGTCTTCCGTCCCCTCTACTGTATTAGCAGCAGATAGTGATGCTGACTTGAGATTAATTTGCATGCGAACAAGGCAAATTTGTTTATCCTGACAAGGAGAATTCTCCCAGGACTGATCAGACTGAGCTCGATCTGCAACGGTCCCAGTAGGATTAGATTGTTGCTGCAAACACACAACTGTGGAATGATTGACATTTTTTCGCCTGGCCACGTTTCCTCTTATTTGGCCACCTCTAATCTGATCAATTCCTGTTTTCCTTTATAGTTCAGTCAGTCACACGGTTCTGTAGATCTGAGAAAGGTCTCATTTTGAGGTATTTTTAAAAGGGTTTGACCAAAACAATTGTTTGTACCTAATTTTGGAGCAGAAGTTGGGACAGAAATCCGTGTTGTTTTTCAGTGCAAATTCATGACAATCAGTTTACATTGTTAAGTTAATTGAATGAGCTTCTAGGTGTTTGATTATCACCCAATATTAAACGCAATAGAGTGATAATGTTTTTACCCGTGTGTGTGTGTGTGTGTGTGTATGTTTATTTGTTAGAAAAATATCGAATGAATCGTTGAGTGGACTTTAGTGAAACTCTCAGAAAGTAATCAATGGATGCACATCTACAACTCATTGTCCTTTGGAGTCACCATATTTCAAGATGGCCGCCACAGCCAATTATCCTTAGCCAAAAGAAAAATGGCTTCAATACAGTCAAGTTTACAGATCTTGAGTTAAAAATAGGTGTGGTAGTAGCTGAGCATCTTTCCCAACTTTTATTCTGAGTGCTACATAATGCAGGACATCTTTGCTTAAAACTTTGTCATTAATGACTGAAGTCAACTCTATCTGTCTGTTAGCAAAATATCTCAAAAACCACTTCTTAGATTTGACCAAAACTCTCAGGAAGTAATTATTGGATTCAAGATGGTTGCCACAGCTAATCAGCCAACACAAAAGTGGCTGCAACCCAGTAAATCTACAGATAATTAACAAAAGTCTGATGTGGTAGTAGCTGAGAGTCATCCTTAACACATACTGCGAGGGTTAAAACATCTCAGAAGATCTTGCAATATTGCATCAGGTAAGATGCAATATTTTACAAGGTCTGACCAAAACAGCTAAAACTTCTCATCACAAGATGATCAAACTCAAGCGGGCGATATGCATTCCTTCAAGGAATGCTAGGCCTTTAATTTGTTCCTTAAATGGACCTAACTAAGTGTTAACCTGTCTACAGAATCTGCTTACCAATGTATTATGATGGAGTTGCAGCTACCTCTATATTTGAACGCATTGTTTTTATGTTATTTTGAAGACATCTTATTATCATATTGTCATCAGAGTTCAGCCCAAATGCACTAAGCATGACAAACTAATTATAACAATGTGACATGCTCCAAAGGAGATGATATTAATCCTTTGAACCCAGATTAAGAACATTATTGCAGCAATGAGGGCAATGTATATGTCACTTTATTAGTCACCATCATGACACAATGAAAATAGCTTAGGAATTTGGAATTCGATCAGGTTTTAGTTGTTCTGGATACTGTTCTGTCAAAATCCTTTTACTGTTGATGAATAACGACTCAATGCAGAATACTGAAAGGCTGCTGATTTATTGGTGACGCTCACATTTTCTGGCTGGAACTATGTTTACAATAGCTTTGATTAAAAAAGAACAAAACAGAAGAAGATCAGGACCCTTATTTAGACGGCTCACCTCCTCTGTTCAAAACCTCCATATCTTTGGAGGCACCTGCAGACCCCCTGCTTTGCTCAACTTTCTGCTCCCCCACGTGTCCATATTGATTCATAAGAGACGCTTGAGAAATTGATGGTTCTATTCAAACACCGGCTTGGGCCAGAAAATATAACAACATGTTTGATTTTCCACTGCATATAAGAACATTAGATTTGCTTCAGGGTAACAGAAGGGAGGAAGGATCAGCATTATAAGCACGAATGTCTGCACACGTGTGTCTAAAATTGCAAACATTCATTTGTGGACTGTAATGAGGTAAATGTAGAAGAAATCAAAGAGTTCAGTCTGTAAATGTGTACAGAATTGTTGTTGACATAACTACATCAGTTAATATTCACAGCGGTTAGGTCTGCTGTGGGTCTTGTTATCTTGTTATCCCTTAAGGCATGAATTATGTCTTCTATCAAATATTTGATCGTAGGCAACCTTAAAGATGGTTCTTTTTTTAACCTGTTTTCAGGAGGAGAAATGAGGGAGAGATGATCGTCCAATCACCGCAGCGCCTGAGATTGAACAAAGTATCATTGCCATGGGAGATCAATTTCAGCTCAATTATATCCACTCCCTGCTGCTTTTGCCCTCTGTAGTGCTCAGCCAAGCTGCTGGGAAAGTTCTTCTCATCTTGGAAAGATGTTGAGATAATTATTATTTTTTTGCGTAAAAGTGAACTTAAGTTCCCATTTCTCGATTATTTTTATTGGGAATGTTGATTCGTCAGCTGAACTAAAGTGGCTCCTGGGATGACCACTTTTTTTTTTTTTTTCCTTTCAGACTTGTCAATTACTTAGATTTGATCTCGAGACATTTGTATTGGCAGTTCAGCTCAGGTTTTGCAGATACAAATCAATAGCATGCATCTTATGTGTTGAAGTGAGTGCTTCAGCCTTCGGAAAACATGTTACGTATACACAGCAGCCCCTCATGCCTCCAGATAAAATATTGGGATAATGTAGCAAAACGGTAGGCTTTTACAGCAGTTAGAATGTTATTTTCAGGCGTTTTACAAATTTACACCTCTAAGGCGTAAATTCAGATAAAAAGCCTAACATTTGTTGAAGTAATGCATATCACCTGCTAGGTTTCATGCCAAAGTTTTAAACTAAAATCATCTTAAATTGAGAAATGAGGGTGTTGTAGTGGTTTTGGTCAAACCTTAAAATTCAATTTAATTAACACTGCAAGCAATAAAACGAGATGTCATGCATAAATAAGTCATAACCATTTTATGAAAAAAGCATTCTGCACAATCTTGTCTGGTATGGCAGTATCTTACATTATCTCACAGGATCTGCTTGTGCTTGGGTATTTTTTATGAATGCCTGTGAGCTACTACCACACCAAGTTTTAGCTCAATATTTGTAGAATTCACTTTTGTGTAGGCTGAGGTTGATTAGCTGTGGCAGCAATCTTAAGTTGGTTTGACTCCAGATGGTAATAAGGTATAGATGCAGAGCCAGTAATTACTTTCTGAGGTTCTCATTGAAGCCCGTCGAGTGGTTTTTGAGATATTTTGCTAACAGAAAAACAGGGTCCAATAATTAATGCTTAGGTTGATGTTATGCAATGTAGCCATTGTTATGTTTGCTGAGGTTGCTTTGCAGTGGCTGCCATCTTGAATTGGGTAACTCCAAATATTAATCAGCTGTAGGTGTACATTCAGTAATAACTTTCTGCAAGATTCATTATAATCCATCCAGTGATTCACAAGATTTTGTTAACTCTAAGAACAAACAAACACACACACACACACACTGTCAATACGATTATCACTTCACCTTTGCATTCATCAGGAGGTGATCACAACAAAGATAATGATAAATCTTTGAAAATAAAAAATAAAAACATATAGTGAAAACTTGTAGACTCTATGGATTTGAGGAGTTGAAGGGAAACGCCCTGCAAGCTCTGAAGCTTCTCTCTGCAAAGACGAGTCCTTGTTCGATTCTGCAGCCTAATGAGACATTCCACTTGAACTCCACTGCAAGAACAAAACAGATGCGCTAAAAGAAAAGGTTTTTTTTGGATCACTGTGAGCAGGCAAAGGTTGTTGGAGCTGACAACTTAGCTCCTGCATTCTGAGGACCGGCATGACATCTGTAAATGAGTGGTGTGAATTTTCTGCACATAATGCGGCGCAAACCACTCAGCAACTTTTTTCACAAGAAAAACAACAAGTCTTTTTGCCTGGCAAACCTGCCAAACATCCCTTATTGCAGCAGCTCTCTTGCCAGGGATGTTATTTTCTCCCTGTCTTGTGTAAAAGTGAATAAAATCAACAATAAATTTTCAATTTAAAGTTGTTCAAAGGGCAATTAAATACAACACCTCACTTTTTCTAGAATCTGCAGAGTTGCATCATATTTAGTCATCTTACCATAATGTATTAAGACATTATCAGGGTATGGTTAAAGGCAAGTTCAACACAGCTGTGCCTTTTATGTTTGCTGGCTCAACAAAACCTTAAACTTGTCATAGATAACAGCTTTTATGACAGTGGCTATGATCTGTTCTTATTAAAGGTACTTATTACAATGTTATGAAGACGAGTAAAAAACAAAATCCACATAGTTTCCTTTTTCTCATATAGATGGTTAATGTGTCCTTAAATAAAAATTTGTAAGCAAAATCTGTGATTGGCTGCCAACTACAACGGGCATTTGTTTACCTACAGAAACAGCTAAAGTGACTGAAAACAAGACAAAAATGGTGATGTCCAAGGAAGACACATTTGGGGTGGAGAAGTCTAACAATTTTAAAGTGCTGGTGCATATTTTCTCTCAGATTTGTCAAGTAAAATATGTAGATATCCTTCCAGCATCTTCAGCCTGGTGCCAGATTTCAGAATTCCCTATAAATATATCTGGAGAACAACTCTTTCAAATTGCATCATCGGATGGAGTTCAGGATAATCTTTTTATGTTTGATTTTGCAGTGAGTACCTTTAACCCTCCTGAAGCCCTCAAAACAGAGAGCGAGACGAAGAGAGGGAGAGAGAAAACATTTCTTTTCAGGCTCTGTGGTACATTAGAAGTAGTATTTTACCAACATTTGATACCTTTTGCACTTAAAAACTGATCTCCCTACTTGATTTTTAAGAGTCCTATTTCAAATAAATAGAGATGTTTGAGAAACATAAACAATATTACAGGAAAAGCATAATTGCCACAGATTGCTGCTGGAAATTGGGCAAACAATAACATTTATAGATGCCTCCGGTTTATGTCTTGGCAGAAAGTTCTTCAACTCCCAGCTCTGTATTTAAGATTACTTTGTTCAGACACTTGTCTATAAGAACGTGCAAATTACTTCAACAACCAAATTAACTTCAAGTTTTATTCTTAAGTTTAAATATTCTGATTAAAAGAAAAAACTAAATATTTAAATCACTGTTAAGTCCAGTTTGACCAGTTTTATGGACTCCACACAAAATGTAGACAAGTTATAAAAACAGATCACCTAATCTTCAGAATCACCTGAGTTCATAGCTCCTATGGTAACATGACCCACAACCCAGAGATGTTTATTCTTACTGTCAAGCTTTTTGGTTGGTGCAAAGTAGCGAATATGTTCACAAGCCTAGTTCATGAGCATATTAAGTTTTATCAGTGTATTTATCATATACAGTACATTCTGCAGTAGCCAGGTGACAGTATAAATGATTAGCAGCATAGTGTTTCCAACTCCCATCAAAAATAATCATAGAGGTTTGTGCGAACGCTGTTTTATAAACTTTTACACCATCATCAGTTTTGCACAATTCTAAGATTATTTGGAAGCACAAATAGCAGCAGCAGCTAGCTGAGGTAATGCCCCTGTAGGAATATCATGATAATATTTCTGCAGCAGCTTAAAGATTTTTAAAAGCGTTTGAATGAACCACTACGAGGCTGCAGTTGTTTTAGGACAGTGGCATCCATTTTGGTCTTACCTGCAGGTGGTTTTGTCTTGTAGTTGTGATTCATTTGAAATGTGACAGAGGCTCTAAATAAACACTCTCCCTTTTTGATGTTGAATTGGGAAAAAGACTTTGGAACAACTGTCTGTCTCGACAATGTGGCGAATTCGCCCACAGGTGAGCTCACACTGCAGAAATGTCAAATTATTAACAATTTTACAATAAATTATGTGCGTTCCATTATAAAATGCAGTAACACATTACAAGACAAGCCATTAAATCAAAAAAACTATTGGCTCTACTTTGTAGAAACCAGGGTTAATTCTAACTGGACTGACAAAAAAACAGTAAGAGGTGCGACAAGACTAAAGTGGATTACTGCTGATTTAAAACATTTCCAATATCAAAAATATGATAGTGGCTCATGAAAATGCAATTTTATAAACCTTTACAGGATAATTATTCTGGCAGAAGTAGGATATGATATGTTGCTACAAAGTGTGGGGTACAAACATAAATGAATTATTTCTTCTTTCAGTCATACTGCCTGCAGCCATTTATATCTTAGTTCTTTGTTTGTCAAAAATAAGTGGAAATAAAGATAATAATGTTTTTGTTTAAAACACAAATACTGAAATACAAACCAAAAACTTTTTTTTTTTCATTGGGGCATTTTAGAAATTCATATAAACCGCAGCAGTGCTCACTGTAGGTTTCACTACCTATCGTAGTCAAATTTAGGTGGGAAAATGTGAAAGTGTGAAAACCGTCCGTGGCAAACACATTCTCCATTTAAAATACATTTTTTGGTTATCTTTGGCAATTAAAATGCCAGCATTTAAAAAAATGTCTGAATCGTGTTCACTGTTTTTAACAGTTACATTTTTTTGATTTTGTCAGTTATTTGATAATCTGGTGCTTATTTAATAATAATCAGACTTTTAAATTAGTTCCAACAAGAGACACAGATTTTACTTCTGCCTGACAACTTATAAATGTAGAAGCCAAAGGGTTTGTAGGTGCTGCTTAAACCTAGTATGAGTCTCACATACAGTAGGTGCTCTTTTAATGTTTCAGGTACACACACCTTTCTTATTTCCAACAGGATTTCCTGCTTTAAGTTAAAAAAAAAGGCTATATGATTGTAAAAACACAAACAATAAAATCAAAGGCACAAAAAAATCTGAAAGCCTTTATTTTACCTGGCAAAAATGTTAAAATATTTGTCCAAACTGGTTGCAACCAAACCCGGTTTTTTGTCATATAAATGCTGTTTTAGTCTGAATTTTTCTAACTGAGATATTTTTTTTCTCTGCACTTTATAGAGACAATTTATTCTGACACTCTAAACATAAACTGCTCCGGAGCAGGTTATGAGTTCACCAAATGTTACCATGGTGATCCTGCAGGGTTCAAACAGAGCCACCCTTGTGACACTGAAAAAAAAAACTCTTTCAGCTCAACATAGCAGACTAATACATTAATCTCACTTCACAGTGCACCCCTCAGCACTGAAATATTACCCTATTTAGTGCTGAACCTGTTTATACGTAGAGATCTTCTTCACTTGTTGTGTCTTACCCAGAAATACAAATGTCAGCTATGGAATAAATATGATAAAGATGCAGCTACTCTCTTCTTCTTGTCATCACAATGTGCCCATATAATTATGCACAAGCCATGAGGAAACAGTTAAATGAGGAAGTTGTTCATATCTCTCAGTTAGCTCAATTAATCTCAGATTAAGTCAAGCATTTCAGTAACCACATTATTCTGCTACATTTACATGAAATATTTATTACTGCTATTTTATTTTTAAACACTGCAGTCTGTAAAGACAAAAAAAGAGCCACGCGTTAGTGGTGCTCAGTTTCTCTAACGGCCTGCCTCTCGCTGCCCTGGAAATGCGTTTGGATGAAAGCACAACCCCACTGTTATGGACAGACTGACATACTGCCTGCTTCGAAGAGGTGGTGAGAAGTAGCAAAGGTCTGAACAGACTAGACATTACATTTTGAAAGATTCTTAGACCTTGGTTACCCCTTCCGTGAATGGAGCTGTTATTTTTGTCAAGGTGTGCTTACGCATGTCTGCAGTAGCGTGCTGCTCACACGGGGAGGAGAGGAAATTAATCTTGAATGGCTGCGTCTGTAATTGAATCGCAGCGCTCGCTCACACTGCTATTGTTCACCAATAATGACATATAATTGTCAAAGAGGAACTACGTCACTAATGAATGGAGGGGGGAAAAAGGAGACGAGAGATGCGATAATGATGAATCTTGATGTGAGCCAGGAAACCGAAAGTTCTCTTTTCCCCCTCTGGTTCAGAAATGGTGCCAGGGCTGAACTGTAATGGCCTCCTGTTTGCCTGTCACCGGCAGCGAGGAAGGGGGGGAGCTGAATGAGTGGATTTAGATTGCATTTCCCATCTCCTTCATTGTTATTTTTGGTCAAATAACACATTGCTCTTCCACTCACAAGCAGGAGCAGAAAGCAGTTGGTTTGTAATCAATCCTTTCGGAAGGGGGGCTGAGGAGGAGGGGATGCTCGTTTTGTGCCTGCCGCTGTGCACAAAATGGAATAAATGTGACATTAGGGGCGCGGGTATCATTACCTTGATGAATTACGGAAGGTATAACGATTATGGAAATTGTCATCGACTGATCATTCATCTCAATTTATTGCAGCTCAGTGCCGGTGTGGCCCAGCAGACAGAAATGTTATCATGTCAATAGTTCTAAGAGCTGTTATCAATGCTTGCTTTGCTCTCAATGGCCGAACACTGTCGGTCTGTTGTACACCATCCATCGCAATCCAGAGCTTAACAGAGGACCCCTTTGATAATTCGTAAGGTGAAAAGAGAAGCTAATTGAAAAATTGACCCGTCACATTCCTGGAGTGGTCATGGACCTGGAAGAAGACATGAAGCTTAATGGAGGGGCTCGGGTTGGTTTCAACTTGCAAAGGAGTTCAATTTTACAATCCCTCTTCCCCTCTCATGCTTTCATTGCTGAATTCAAGCTTCTCTAATATCTCACAGAGGAAATGTAATTATGTCTAAAACTAATTTGTGAAGTAATAAAACTATCAGCATAAAAGAGCCCAGTGCTTTTTTACAACGAAAGCGGGATTTCAGATTACAGCTTCATGTTTTGCAGCCAACAATATAAACTGTTCAACCTACAGCGTGTGAAAAAAAAAAAAAAAAAAATCTATCACTAAATTACAATGTCAGTATCAAACTACAAATTATGCACACAACATTAACAGCACAGTTATTTTGATTATGTCTTTGATGACAAAGTAGTTGTAACCACTGTGCCAGAGAACACTGAATCGTGTCCCGAAGAGAACTGCAGAAAGATATTGCTCTGTGCTCAGCGTCAACAATATCGGCCCACCTCAGGGAGGTTGTTAGTGCTCTGCATGTTTGCATGCATTATCATAACACACCTACAATAAAAGGAGAGAGGCATTTAAAGTCTTTTACTCACATGACACATCACATCCCCCTTATTGAGAATATGTATGAATATGATTAAACCCTTGACATTCATAATTTGCAGTGCAGTGGTGAAATTGGTAAGCCTCTGAGACAATAAATCCTAGTTATGTCAAATGTGCTCATTAGACTTCAATTTATGAAAATTGTGCAGGATATGAAGATTTGCAAAGGTCCAGACTCAATGAAAGCTTGTGATGGAGCCCCTCTGGAGACTTTTCTAATCGCTGCAGCAGGAATATCACCACGTAATGGAGGACATATCTCTTCATTAGCCCGGTGTCGGAGTACAGTAACATTCACTCAGGCTTTGATATACGCTGTGCTGTTTTCGAGCAGTGGCACTTTTAGCACACAAAAGTTGCCTATATTTTAACCAGGTCCTCTCGGAGAAAATGTTATTGCTTACTGCATGAATGAAATAACTGGTTTCGGAGAACATAATGGTACTCTTAGCTAACATTAGAGCAGAATCAATCTTACTTGGGCAGCAAATGGAATCTTGAACTGCAGTTTGTGTTCAGGTGAAACAGGATTTTATAACAGCCTGTGCCTCGGATTTGAATACAAAATGCCTAAACAGTGACTTGTGTCCGCTGATGAGACGCAAACGGTTCCAAAGCTTTCCAGGTGGTTACCGTGTAAGGCAGAGTCAAGATGTCTGCAACTGATTATTAGCCCATGACTGAAAGAATTCAGCAGAGAAGCTGTTTAATCTGACCTAGTTAAAATTATGTTTTTCTCCTTTTTTTCTTTCAACATGGATGCTGATAGCTTATAACTATTATAGTTATTTCCATCTTTTAGCAAAATGTCTCATCAACTGGATGGGTTTGATGAAACTTGCTATGCAACTCTACAACTGAATATGTTTTACCCTGATTCAAGATGGCTGCCACAACTAATTGACCGTAAAAAACAAACAAACTCAGACAATTTTACAGTTATTCTGCAGTATTTGGTGTGGTAGTAGCTGAGACTGATTCCCAGCACATGTTCTGAGGACTAACAGATTGCACTACAGCTTTGTTTAAAATTTTGCCAAAAACTATTTTCAGTCAATCAGTAAAACTCTTAAATATTTATTTATTTTCCACATCTTATACCTGCGGTGGCAGTGATAATGTCTGTCAGTGTTTTGGCTAAAAACTATGCATCTGCTTTTTAGCAACCATCTGTCCTTTTTTTTTATATCTGACACAGTGATGGACTTCCAAAGCAAAAAGAAATATTTTTTTTTTTTCCTTCACAGCAGTGATCACAGGCTGCTAACAAACTCTCACAGCACTAAGTAGATCATATGCAAGGCTTAGGATGTAAAGTTATGAAAAAAAGAGAGAAAGTAAGAAAAAGTTATGACGTTAAAGTAATAAACTGGTTGAAACTTGGTGTCTTATGTAAGAAAAAGAACCCAAGTTATATGAGCAGCTTTCATATTTTTACTATTTATATTTTTACCTTTTTAAAATCAAAGGTTACGTTAGTAATTTTTTTTTCACAAATTAAATAGCTGCTCAACTAAAAGTTTAACAAACTGTAATAAAATTTTTATCTTTATATAAGATGTTCTCCCTAAAGGTTTTTAAGTTGTCAGGTCACATGATTTCACCAGAAGTTATTGAAGATAGTAAATCAGAACTGGATTGTGTTAAAAAAAAAAAAAAAGTAATTTGTAAAGCTGGTGCAGAATTCATTTTTAACAGACAGATGAAAATCCAGAAAGCAATCATGAGAAGAGACCTTGAGCTGAAAAACCGAACCTCAGTTTTCACCTCCTCCTCTTTAAGCCACTTGTTTTCACACAGTCCTTAACGTAAGATGACAGAACGCAAAGACAACGTAAACACCTCAATGAAATCCCAGTTTTCAGCCAATTACCATCACAAACCTTACACACTCTTTTCTTTTCTTTTTTTAGTCAGATGGGAAACAAACCAGATGTGTTTTTTGTGGTTCTATGCTTTCATACTTACCACCAATTAAAAAGTGATCCCTGGTTCCACAAGATTTTGTTCCTAACGTGTTCTGGGAAGGAAGATGTTCTACAGTTCTCCATACGAGACCTGAGACCGAGGTGCAGTTCTATGCAGCAGGTACTTAGAGAGCAGCTGTGAGGGATTTTTGTGTTTAAAAGCAAGGGTGTGGATAACTCTTTGAATTGGTTGCATTAGGCGCAGACTCTGGGGAGAAGCAAACACTTTAAAGAACCTAAAAGCAGCATTACTCAAGGAGTACACTTCAAGTTAGTTTTTTTTTTTTTTTTTTTTAATGGTGGTCGAGACATTAGTGCAGAATCCAATCATGAGAATCTGATTAAAAAAGAAAGAAAAAAATCTGTTGAGAATGGGCTTGAAAGAAATTATTGAAGACAGAGACTCAGACTTACCATAATGATCTTTAATATAATTAAAGAGAATTTAAAAGGAGCTAATGGTTTCTTTTTTTCCACTGTATACACAGATGTGACAATTTATAGAGGAATAAATTTGTGGAGTCTTTTAAATTATCGAAAAGATTAACTGCAATAGTTGTAATTTAGAACACAGAAAATTAGTTTACTAAAAGAGCAAAAGCACAACCTTCAATAGATGTACTTTTTAACTGTGGTATAATATTTTTTTGTAGTAAATGTATTTTTTCTTGTTCACAACTAATTTATCACTGATAAGTCCAAAAATTCGACTGTTTTTCTAAAATTTATGTGCTAAATATGTTTTTTTATTATTTAAAAACCCCCCACAAAAGTTAGTTTAACAGTGCGCAAAAAATGAATCCTGATATTTTTTGTATTTTTTAATTTAAGAAGTACAACACATTCAAGCATTTAGATTACTTCTCCTTCTTCAGCTTTCCTGACAATCAATGTATTTGTTTACAGTCTTGTTACCGACTTGGACTCAACCACAATAAATTGGACTTGTTGACACAGTTTTATGTGGAAAGGGAGAGTGAAGTACTTACCTGCAGTTAAGGAACATGTAGCACAGTGGATCCACTAAAACCACTGACAGGTTGACATTGTTTTTATTGAAAGTGAAGTAGCACATGTGGCAAGCAAAATCCAGCGTGTGATTACTACTACATCCCCACTGTGGAACGTGTAGAGGCTTTACAGGCATTAAACTGGGTTGGTTCTATTTGGATAGTTGTTCAGGGTTTATGCTGCAAATATGTGCTGAAATTTGAAAACTGTGTGTTTAAAAAAACAAACGACAACAACAAATAATTGTGAACGTTATGAATTAAATAATCTTTTAAAATTAAATGAATAAATAGCTGGCAGAGTGTCTTCTGACAGCGCAGGATTTTTGTTTGTTTCTTTCTTTCTTTCTTTCTTTGTGTGAAAGAAAATAAAAAGAACTTAGAAAGTGGAAAGGTTTATGTTTTCTATAAATCAGTTCTCAGTATTCAGCTGTAGCTGTTCGCTGTTGAAACATACCAGTCCACATATTTTATTTTATTAATACCTACACTCAGCCTGTAGGATTTGTTTCTGACTGTACATGAAACCCGCAGTTCATCAACATTTCATGTCTGCATGTAAACATTTGTGCGATACTGAGTCTGACACAACTTGTTTTTTTACGTCTACGATCAGACAGAACAGGAGTGTGAGCCACGTCAGTCCTGCTTTCAGTAATTTCCTTCAAGGCTTTCTGCTTCTTTCCTTTTTTTCTCTGTTATTCTACTTTGTTAAGATTTCTTCTTCAGTACAGTGTCGTGGCCAGATGCACAAACGTTGGAATTTTGTAAAAACATGGATTTACTTTTAAGTAATTTGGGTGTAATTCTTTCTTAGCTGCATCTCAATAATAACTCACAAATAATAGGTTATAACACAGATATAATAACAACAACAATAATAATAATAATAATAATAATAATAATAATAATAATAATAATTCACCAAGAATAATATTAATAAGAATGTTGGATTATATGTGATTTACCCATTTTCGAATGTCTTCTGGAACGACTGCATGCTGCTGATGAGTAACCTGTGTTTTCAACATGCCCTTTTCATCCTAATTCCACAGACATGACATTCTACCTTGGAAAAATGATCGAAATAAACAAACCTTCTTTGCTATTTTCTGCCTTCTGTAATCCTTCAGAAAAAGATGGAAAAAAAAAGTTTTTTCTCTTTTTTCTAATTAATTTATTTTTTTCTCTCTTTCTTTTTTGCTTAAGCTTTTCAGATGAAGTGAATGTGGTTCACGGTGTTCACTGCTCGCTCTGATTCGCTGCAGGTTTCCCCTCCTTTCATGCTGTCTATCCATCTTTAAAATTTGGAATGACACTGAGCCCGTTCAGTATTTCAAAGGCTGTTTCACTTTACTGTAAGCAGATTTTGTTTTTAAACTAATTATTTCTTCTTTTTTTCAAACTCCAGTTCTGTCAGCTTTAAAATGAAGATGTAAATTTTCTTTTAACACCTATTCTAAAAAAAACAAGACACCGGTTCACTTTTTAAAATAGATTTTTAATGTACAAACACTTATTTATTTATTTTGGTTATACAGGATTCTGAGACCTTCATATTTGCCGCAGTGTGCACTACAAATACACATTTGCTTGAGGGAATTCCTAGAAATTAGAAACCAAAAGCCCAAATCTGTCTTTTTATATTTTGCCATTATTTTTTATTTACCTTTAAATTGTTTTTTTGATTGCTTTCCCGGGCTTTGTGCCTCCCTTTTTTGACTTTGTGGTGTTGCAGCAACCAACTCCAATCAATAGACAGGTTCAGAAAACAACCTGAGAATAAAATCAAGGCACCTCAGCTTGTTTCAAAATGTCCTCTGAGATTTGAAACCTTGGCAGTGAGGCATCTGCCTCTGTCCTTCTTTACTGTCCTCTTAAAAAATCCAGGCAAAAGGCAACAATTCTGTTTTTATTGAAGTATTAGCATGTTTTTAAATGTTTATATTGCCTGACATAGATTTGTTTTGGTGCATAAAATATTTTATTTTTGTTCTTGTTTCCCCCAAAGTACACAAGAATAAAAAAAAAAAGTTCTTCCCTAAAATCCTCACTGTATAACCAAGGGTGAAAGCTGTTTTGTCCTTTTGGAAAGGATTCATTTCCACATGAAAAGAGAAGTTCTCTTCAATCCCTTTAAACATGTCCGTTTAGTTCGCTGAACACAATACGACACTAACAAAAGGTAATAGCCTTTACGGTGCAAATATAATGCTCCGCACACATATAGAGAGCACATCTATTGTTACTTTTGCTTTTTTACCAGACTTTGGACAAGACGAGGCACAGTTTTGAACACATCAGACTCGCTGTCTGACCCCTCTGGGACAAATTCCTGCATACACAAGACAAGTAACAGAGTGTGTGCATAATTTGTCAATGTTGCTTTTTTGTAATGTCCACAGGTCTCTCTGTCCCCACGGTGTGGCCCATCTGTTTTCTCTGCTGATTCCGTACATATGTAAAACATATGGAGCCGAGGAGAGATATACGGGTTTATTCTTTAATATATGCTATGCTCCTGGGCTTCAGTGTTGAAGTTTCTGGTTCATGTTTTGTGTATTCAGGCTCACACCCTGAGAGTTTCAAGTAACCTGGGAAGCAAATAATAGGGTCCTATGTTCCTAGAATGTTCTGACATTTAATTTTAGTGGTGAATGCTGACTTTAATCTATAAGTCTACCAGAGGCACCGTACTCCAGGACGCATTAATCGAGCACTGTGTGTTCATACTGATAAACCTGCATTCTGTTTGGAAGCAATCAATCTTTAACATGTCTGTGGGTCATTTTGTTTGGTGTAAAGCACTTGTTTTTTTATTGCATCTCATTTAACTTGTTCTAAAGTCTTGCAATGCTCCTTTCATGTTTAAAGCATACTGTGTTTAAGTCTTTGAGTTTGGATGTTAGAAGAGTCTAGCTTCCAATAGAGGGCACAGTTGACTGCACGGACATGCACCGCATGTGACTGGGAGAATCTAAAGCTTCGCTGAAGGTCTCACAGGGGATAAAAGGGAACACTATATGAAGAATAGGAATCAAACTGATGTAAAATAACATTTTTGCGAAGCAGAATGACCTCTTCAGCTTGGTACAACACAATGAAGCCTTGTTAATGTATCATTAAGGCTCTGGTGTGCTGAATGTAAAAGAAACTTCTTGTAGATGAAATGTGGAAATATGTTGCTTAGTAACTAACTCACTAAGTCTCTTTAAGAGATTTTCAAGACATACCCCTAAAAGATTACTAAGAAGGGAAGTAGTTTGTCTTGAAGTAAAGAAAAAATGAGGGACTGGTGTCTGCAGCCGCACTCTTATGAGAAATCCTCTCCTTTTAATGTTCTTTCTTTCCTCTCTTTCATTGCATGCCCTTGACTGAAGACTGAATGGCAGTGTTGGAGATGGATTGTTGGGGCAGTTGGCTTTTATGCAGATATTGCCATTTGATGGAGGCAAGTTTTTTTGATGTGCTCCGGGTGTAACAGAGGAATCAAGCATCGAAGGGTAGGGCTGATTTTGCTTGGAGAGAAGCTGTCCTCAGTGATAACTTCATCTCTGCATGTGGCCAAACGTGGGGTAAATTCAGGAAGGGGATTTAAAGAAAAAAATGCTCAGTCAGAGCTGCAGTAGTTGGCCCCCTATCGAGCCGTGGTGCCTGCAAACCATAGTTTGAAGGTCTGTGATCTGCCAATGTATTGTTAGTTTTTTTCTCTCTTCTCTGTCCCTCAGAACCAAAACGACTCAGCCTCAAAAATGCCTTTCTAGTGGGATTAGCAGATTGTTGCTTTTGTAATTAATGGAAACTCTGCTTTCTGTGGTATATCCTCTAAATGCTATCATTTGAAGCCTATCAGATAGAGTCTCATATGTTTCCGTAAAAGCCAATTCAAAGCCTAAATGTGGCTCTGCTATAAGGCCAGGGCAGAGAATGGCTGGGAGGCACGTGTACTTATCTCTGTAGACTGGAGCTCATCAAGATGAAATTTTCACACTTACAAAGTTCAGAAAAACTTCAAGTCTGTCTATGTTATCATCAACCAAAGCCCTATTAAGGCATGCCCAAAGCATGCATATTCTATTGAATGTCAATGGGAGAGAACGTGGGACAAAATGTTCAGATGAGAATAACAATTTTTTGGCACTTTTGGTTGATGGAGCTCAAATTGCTCTTTTTTTTTTCTTTATTTGGCATATCCCCTCTCCAGCTGATCAATGCAGCTACAGATGGTGGATGGACTGAAACAATATGAATCAAGCTTTACTCAAAAGCAACATTTCAATTTGAACAGTGAGGCGCTCAAGCTTTCTTGTTTATCTAACAGTTTAATTAACAGCTTGAGTAACCTTTAGCTGCCAGTCTTTGCTGCTGAGAAATAACACATTTATTTACATCAATCTGCCTTCCCCCTTTGTCAGGCTGAAGGAAAGAAACTGGAGGTTTGTGAGTTAGCCAATTAAATGGCAGAATGTCCACAGGTAAGCTTAATGAACTGATTTTCTCAACAAAGGAGGAGAGAGGAGGAGGAGGGCTGAAGGAAAACAAGACGGGTGGCCTGAGAGGAAGCTGGTCTACATCTGCTGCTTCATATTTTATTTACCAAAGTTTTCTACCTTTAAAGGTACTCATTGCAAAGTCATGAGGAACAGACAAAAAAATCATAAAGTAATAAATTTAATCCAATATCCAATCTAATATTATATTATTTTATATTTTCTGTTCAAGGTTCTGTGTCTATACTTGGCCAGTTTTGAGCTGCAACTGTTGGGAGAGAAGTTGGTTAGAAAAATCCCTCAAAACTGCTGGAAAATTGAGAGAAAATTTGTGAATTTTTTGTTGCAGTCTTACTGAGCTCTGAGGGTTTGCAACCAAGTGACCATCGATCTGTGTGGCCTCATTTTGAGCTGCCAGTTTTTGAAAATCAAGGCTGATTTTTGTTTGCACAGCTTGGGAAACTGTATTCTTGATAGTGCAAATTATTTCATTGTCCTGCTCCACCCACAATGGCTCTCTTGTTTTCATTTTGGCAGCTGCCACCACATTTATCAGGCTGCTGTAGCTCTGTGGTCAGTGCAGTGGTCTTGTAATCCTGAGGCTGCAGGTTTGAGCCCAGGTTGCGTCGGGAAGGACGTCCGGCGTAAAACAATTGCCAAATCTTTGATGCGAGTTTGCTCGCTGTGGCGACTCCTGAAGAAGGGAGCAGCCAAAAGAAAAACAACAACAGCTGCCGCCACATTTATAAATGAATCTACTGGAGTAAACTTTTTAAATGAAAACAGACAGATTTAGACCAGTTTCTCAATAATTATTATTTCTCATCAGTGTGGTTTTTAGAGCTGTATGTTTGCCTCAGATGTTTCCTGTCAGAGAAGAGCTCCCATGCAGGTGTCAAAATACAGCTCTAGGACTCTTGAGATGAGCTGAAGATGCCAAATTTAGATGGGTTCAAGACGGGTTGAAGACATACAAGGACTTTGTGACTATTTTGAGAGAAAAGTTGCAACACATATTTTTGAAGATGTTAAAAAGACACAGCGGCAGACTCACACAAGGAAGTTAAGAAAGTTCTAAGTGTCAGGAACGGTGGAGATGACGGAGGCGAACCCAGAATGCAGACTCATTTTAAAGAAAGAAAAACTAATTTATTAAACTAAGAAAACGAACAAAAACAAAAAGCTGACGTGACAGCAAACAGATAAGAACTAAATAAAAATACATGAATGGAACAGAACTCAGAAAACCAGGAACACGGAGGGAAGCAAACAAGAGAGACAAACATCAAACAAACCTTAGACAATGGACCAGCGAGGTATGGGAAGAGTGACCGGGTTTTTAAGACTGCGGATAACGAGGTGATTGGGAACAGGTGGAATGATTACTTATTCGGGACAGGTGAAGATGGGCGTGGCTAACAGACAAATGAATGACTGGGGAAGAGTGGAAATGAGAACACAAACACAAGGAGGACAGAACCAAGAAGAAAACAAAAACCAGATAACTACAAATAGAAAACAAAACCAAAACCAGAGAACTAAAATAAAAACAACCCAGAAAAAGCCAAATCACCACACTAAGACATTCAGAAGACTCCCTCGTGAATACTGAGGGAGCCCAGTGAGATACCAGCTTAATGTAGGTCAGTGGTGTGACTCAGGCTTCCACTTGATTTTCTGCAGATTCAGTTTTTGTTTACATTAAGTGTAGACCCGCATTTCATAACTGGATATTAATATATCTGGAAAACTACCGGAGTAAACTCTTTAAAACTGCATCGTTTGATGTGGTTCAGGATAACCTTTTTCATGTTTAGTTTCATATTTTGCAAAGAGTACCTTTAACTCCGAACTGGAACGCTTCTAATTGGCGGCATCAAACGGATGTTGTAAATTCCTGCAGGTCCTTTGAGTTTTCCCATTAATGAGTTGTTTACAGGTGCCGCTGTTTGCGCGTTGCTTACAGGCTGGAGGTCAAAGTTGGGCCTCGTCTGTGTTCACGGCCTACAGCGGTGCTGATAGGCAGAGAGAGGAGGCTGAGGACGGGATGCGCAGCGCACCAGCTGACAGGCGCATATCGGACAAAAGCGCAGCGGAGCGGGGAGCGAGCAGCCGCATCCTAAACCGAGGGAGGATTTTCTTTTTCTCCTGGCTTTCTCTTTTTTTCCACCCCGTTTTTGTTCTGAACATCCTGCACAGCTGCTTGGCGACAGGAAACACATAGCCTATCTGTGTTATCTCCTGAGGGGGGGGAACAGATGCATTGTTGGAAGTATACTGGCTGAGCTGATTCGCCGGGAGGACTGGGAAGATTTCGGAGCAGAGACACGTTTTCTCACGGAGCTGGCAGCTGAAGCTGTGTCTGCTGCTGCTGCTGCTGCTGAACGCAACCTCCAAGAAGAGCGAGTCGCTCCGAGACGTGCAGATCCGGTCCCAGCGTCCAGCCAGACCGAGAGGGCTTCCTGAAAGCAACACAAGAAAGAGAGAAGGTGTCCGAGAAGAATTAAGTCGTTGCCAGATTCTACACGCGCTGATTGTGAGCGGCAGCGTTCGGCGCGCGCGCAGCTGCCGGAGAGTTGGAGCAAAGCGCACCGCTGGAAGTTTAGGAGCCTCGGACAGACTCGCTCCTCACAGGTCAGTGAGCCCGAAGGTTTAGTTTTTTTTATTTGTCTTGTTCCAACCATGGAAGTGAAAGAAATATACGCAGAACAAATAATCCGCTGACCTCTGTTCAGTGTCTGATTTGCTCTTCAGCAAATTTTCCGAATCCGGAGACGCAACCTGCTGGGCTCCCTGCCCCAGTTTTCCATCTCTGCTTTCATAATCACGAAATGAATACTTTAATTCATACCTTGTTGATTTTTAATAGCAGTGGAATACTACCGTTTTAATGAGCACAAGATATTTCCGATCAGTCTTTTTGGGGAACCGCGTCGCAACATAAAGTTTAATTATAGAAGACACCGAGTTTGTAAAAGTGTCCAGAAGCTGCTTTACATTCATGAGTTTAAAGATTTAGCATCACGATTACAAGAAGGGGAAAAATAACAGGCAAGAAAAATGCATTACAGGCTATTTTTGCTTCTGCTTTCGAGCTATATTAAACTAATAATTTCTCAGTAAGGATAGCAATAACACCAACCTTCTCCCCAGCCTGTACCACCCCCCCTCTTTGTTTTCTAACCAGGGGCTGACACAGCTGAATGCTCCAAAAAGTGAACTTATCTGCGCATAAAATGCTATTAGAAAACCTAAAAGCCTTTCGTTTAGTGTAAATTAGCAGAATAAATAAGCTGCTCGGTCTAATAATTCAGCTGTTGATGAAGTTGCAGATGCACTAAGCTGGACTTGGTTTCTGCTTAAAGAAGTGCTGGGGAGCTTCTATTGACTTTGGGAAAGACCACTTCACTAGAGCATCTTCTGACATGTGGAAGAATGACATATAACACTTCAGATTCTCTGCAACAAAGAGTCACAGCTGCTGTTTTATTTAAAACGGAGTTTAAATCAAACAAAACCCTTCAGACACCAGTTGGGTTCGTTTTTCCCTCTCGCGGCTCTAAAGAGTGTATGGTGACTTGTCATGAGCTGGAGAGAAATGTTGATCTGATTTCACAGTGACACGGATCAGGCTAAACGTAGTCTGCGAAACACATGCATCCGAGTCCACACGATAGCCCAGGAGGACAAGTAGATCTGTTCAGCTAAATTGATTTATGGCTTTTGTCCCCAGTGCGATTGAGGAACTGCAGCAGTTGAGGCCATTTTCTGTTTTATGTTCCATGTCTGACAAGGACTGGAACAGTAAAGTAATGCAGATCGTCACCACTTCAGGCCTCTGTGATGAGTTATGACCGCTGAAAGGCTCATTGTGCCCCCGACCTGCCTGTAAATCACAGCACGTACCTCTGTTCGAATGAAAAAATAAGTTTATAAAGAAGTGGCAATGAAGAGAAACAACAAGAGACAACAGTCTGTATATATATATATATATATATATATATATATATATATATATATAATTTTTTTTGTGGCAGCTTGTAAATCTATAACGGTCACATTTTCTTTTTGAAGGCGCTCATCATATTTGAAATAGGCTTTACTGTAAAAGACATAACAATATATTTGACTCATTTCTCCCAGCGTCCTGATAAATGATGTGTTGTGGTGACACTTTTTTCAGAAACACACCTGGATTCAGAACGATGCTGGTGACTATTAGGCTGTCGACATATTTAGCACAGCTGCACAGAGAAAACTCGCTGTGGTTGACTATTAATAGACTGTGCCATAGTGTGGCAGGTGGTTATACATCTAGCACTGAGACATTTAGGCTTTCTGCTGTGACCCCTTGTTGAGGCTTTAATCTAATGCCTCAGCTTTTAACGCCGCCTCTCTTTTAGTCAACTCATCGAAGCAGGTGACTGCATTCTCCAGTGCAGAGTTTAGGAAGTTCTCCGCGTGATTTTTTTTTCCTTCAAACCATGCTTGGAGCTTAAAACTATCTAATTAATTCAGAAATATCAGACGAACTGTGTACACAACACCGCTGCTCCATTTTCATATCCTTAAGTAATTTTCCTTTTCATTATTCCTGTGGAGAATTTAATATTCTGTGTGATGAGAACTGCCTCCTTTAGGGATAACTTGAATCCTGCCCTAAACACTTTTATAGATTGTAAAACGGCAATCAAATGCCTCCCTTCCTGAGATCTGAATGGTGCGGAGGATGAGTCGATGCATGCGCCAGTAAAATCTCACCTTTGTGCTTCTTTATGCTGACAGTGGCCCCAGAGATGACCTGGGGGATTAAAACATTTGATATGCCAAGCAGCGTGGCCGAGTCGCCTGTTTCAACACATCCAGGCAAACATGTGAAGGTTAATGCAGCCTGACAAACTACCAACAGTTCCCTGGGCTTGACGGATCGGTTCCATGTCATATTTACTTTACATAATTGCTGCCCTCTAATCTGTTACTATTAACACACAGCCTGCCTTAGCTATTGTCTGCTGTACTCTCTTTCACCTGTTTTCTCTCTCGGTGCAGTTTTCCCTTTCCTCCCACGAGAGTAGCGCAACATCATGATAAATTGTGGACGTGGAAGTAAAGCATGCCGTGGTGCCGTCTTTTAGGTCTATTGAAATTTAAAATAACCAAGTTTTGCAACTTCAGTGAACTGACAGACTCATATTTTTTGCTTTTATGACGTCGAGTCTGAGAATTACTTGTGTTTTGCACGCTGATGGCTCACCTGCAGCAGTCTGTCCCGTTAAAAGAAAAAGATGAAAAAAAAAAAGAAAACAGAAAACAAAAGTTGAGTTTGGGATTTGTGCAAGTTGCCAAATTATTGCTGAAAGTCACCCTCGGATTTGGAAGGGAGAAGATTGCATGCTCTTGAAATGTGCTTAGAGAAGGGATATTTAGTGACAGCACTTGATGCATTACCATGGTCCTTAACTACATTGTATGCTGCACGGGCAGAGAAAAATACAGCATAAAAAACATGGCATATGCTTTATGCAGAAGTCCCTTATATATATATATAGCAGATTTGTTTCTTACCCGATTCATAAATATGTTGATAAATTCAGTATATAAGAGCTGGAGGCAGCTAAGAATATAAATGGAGATTTTGGTTAACATAGAGATGAATTTTCCATCTTGACAATCTAAAGTATGATATTATACACAAGAAACTAAAATTTGATTGGAAAGAAGAGACAAGTGTTCTCAAGGAAATGGCCAATGTACCTGTCGTATGGCAGTTAAGGACTGACTGCATGATCTATTGCATTGTGCATAACATGATCTAATTCTGCATCTCATTGTGCACATATGAGCAAATGTGCTGGTGATGATGCTGTGCGTAGGTGTCAACAGACAAAACAACCAAGGTGGTAATTGTTTGTGATGATCTGGGAGCCGTTCTATCGCTGTGCCTGAATTACTTAAAATCAAGAAAAGCAGATATCCAACTGGACAGTTTTTTTTTTTTTTTTGCTTTTTTTGTGTGTGTGATTTTGAGCTCTCAGGCTAAAGCAGGCTGAGATGAAAGCCACCTGCGATTAGCCACAGGATTCGGTCCTGCTGGTCCAACTTTGGATGCAGCACCACCTCACAACGTTGTAACCTACAGATTACCATTTATGGCTCAGCGAGCTCCAGTGGACTTTCTGGGTCAAGACCAAGTAGCAAGATTGGGCAGTGGGTTTGATTTTTGCAACAGTAAAACTCTCCCTGCATGTTCCAGGCTGAGCCTAGTGAGGAGAGCCAAAAAGAAATGTGCTTAGTTGTGTCATAGGGAGAATAAAATAGAAATGCATTGTGCTCTCAGCTTGTGAAAATTGCCCCGAGCGGTGTGTAGGTTCAGCTTTTGTGAAAATCCGGCAGGAATTATATATGATTTGAGGAACTGTTGCATATTTAAAAGATGTCAGAGGTCGTTGTTTTCTGGCTAATGCTGAAATCTTTACACTTTTTTATAGTTTTAATTTAAATTATCTTTCTGCTCTTCACAGTTATTCAGAATATTTAACCCATATTTTGCAGTGTTTTTTTTTTTTACATTTTCACAAAGCAATATCAATCTCAAAGGAGGATTCTCAGAAAAGCTTCAACCTTCTGAGGGCCTCAGATTTGGTCTTTTGTGGCCCCTAGACAGCCCAGTGGGAAGCTGGGTTGTAGCTATGCTTGTCAATGAAGCCGCTTGATGGCCTCAATAATTCAAACGACACGGCCTCTGTGATGCCGAAAGCCTCCGGTCTGAAGGGTGACGAAGAGCGATGATGAGGACGACACAGAGGCGCTAGTTTATGTGTGAAAGCCAGTCAGCAACAGATTCTCTGCTGATTTCTTGTCAGGAGGGCAAAGAGAAAGAAAATATGGAATATCAGACTACTGAAGAGTGTAAAACTGGTGCCTCGCAGTCAGTGTAATAGTATACAGGTCAGCAATCTTTGACTTCCAGTGACTCTTGGTGTGTATTCGGGAGTCTGTCTCCAGCCAATCACTGCATACCAGATTCTCCAAGTTTCACCCCTGGAAGCGGAAAATGCATTGTGATGTGATGAATTTTCAGATTGATGTTTCTTTTATAAGGCTTGCAGTGTTTCAATATTCTGATAGTGTACCATCATGACCTACATACTCCTTAAAATGCTGACAACTAAGGAATAAAACCATCTAGATTCTGTTTGCTATTGTTTATGCGGCACAATTGCCTATAGAGAAAATTCCCTCACTATCATAGTTGTTGTTCTGTGTGTGTATAATGTGTACTACTTCTAATTTAATGCCAGTCAAGAGAGTATAATGATTTATTTTTTCACATTTATGTAAATATGTATTTTTAACAATACACAAGCATCTTTGTTTGGTCAGATGTGTTAGTTTCCTCTAGTTGCAGCAGTGCTGGAGGATTGCATTCTCATTGCAGTATTCACCACTAAAGCTTGCCATCTTGGTCTGTTGTCTGCGGCTATTATGATTACTGTGTATATTCCATCTGCCCCTGCACATTCTAAAAGAAGGAGGGTTAGTTTGTGGTACAATCATGCGAGATGCATTTGAATGACACCCAGTGTCAGCACTTTAGAATACCTCTCCCCATTTGAGTTTTTATCTGCTCGCAGGGTTTGTATGCCCCCAGCATTTCAAATGTAGCTCGAGTCATGATTTTCAACTAGTGTGAGTGCTTAATAGGATCCTGCAGCAGATGTCCAGATTAGACTAAAGCTCGACTGATATTTGATAGAGAATTTTGCAATTAAAAATGCACTGTTTATCTGAATAAATAATATTCTTTGAATGATTCATTTTTTCCCGTCTTCAAATCATTCCAACCTATTTTCCTTTGTTTACCAGATATATTGTGTACTGAAATTGTTTCATTCTTGCGTTCTCCCTCTGTGGCGCTGAGATTGCTCTTTCCCTTCATTACAATGAAGCTGCCGTACTCCTACAATTTAATTTATTCCCCTTAACAATGGGTCGATCATCGGTTTGTCTGTAAATTGCCACAGGTCTGTGCAGCTGAATTTGTTTTACACAGGATGGAGTCATTTTGTTCTGAGTAAGCATTACATGACAATTTGTTGACGTTGTCTTGCAAGATTCTCAATAAAGTCAATGCACGTGAACTGCATTACTTCCTCAGATCCCCCATGTAAAACAACATTGCAGTTTCAGAGAATCAAACTGTGCCCCACTGAATTAAGACTGTCTGGTGTAACTGGTTGTGTGATATGGAAGAGAGCCCCCCTTCTTGATAAAAGCTGGGTTCAATACCTGTAGCCTTGGATACAGATAAATGCTGTCACCTGTTTTTATGAATTCACTGAATAACCTGCTATTACCATTTCAGATTCAGGCAGATACTGCAGAAGAAACATTAAAAATGCCCGTTTTTTTCAGATTCCACTTGTCCACACATAGCAATTTCATTTCAAAAACTGAATTTGGCTGTGCTTGCAATTTTTTCCTCCCACTAAAAGATTCAATGAATGCACAACTCACATCAGTCACTGGTGAAGAGTTATTTGGGGGATTTGTAAACATCCCTGCTCAGCTTATTGTGCTGTTTATTATGCTATCTCGGGACTGGCACATGCCATTTTTTTATTATTTAATTCATACACACACAAAAAAACAACAACAGAGACATAAAGTGGTTAGGATTTGATGTTGACCGCTATGATTTAGCAGAGAGAAACAGCAAAATGAGGAAAACAAAACACTTCGAGTTCAGCTCAGCTTTGTTGATTTGTTTTTCAGAATCACTGTGGTTTTGTTTCTTTCAAATGTGCAGCAGCTATGAGGGATGAAGCTTCAAGCCCCATAGGCATAGAATAATCTGAAGTGACTGTATCAGAGATTTGCATCACTTTACTCCAGTTGTGAATATTCTGCATCTTACACCAAGATAAGAGATCCAGCACAGGGCAGAATTTCATCACTTTTCACGAGTGGAGTTAGAACATCCCTCTCAAAATCTGCAAAAAGATTTTTATTTCATGACTTTTTAGTTTGCTCTTTCTCATTTAATATCTTACATTCTGCATGGGATATTCAAGTGGTCATGACTATACCAGCGACATGTGCAGTAGCTTTATGAAGAGTTAGGACTATTTGATCAGACTGATTCAAATTCATTTTGGGGGTCTCAGTTTGGAGACAATACTTGCACAATACTTCCACACTTCCAGTTGCAGCACTGAAGCTGAATAAAGACTGAAAACAATGTGGTTCAGATGGCATCCAGGATTCACAGTGTCTGGGAATCATCCTGCAGACAAACACTTCTCTGTCTCCAGAATCACGGGTGTCAGGGGGAAACAGGCAGCATCTGATGGAACACTGCCTTGGTTCTCCCTCTTTCCTTCTCCAAGCGCCGAGAGGCACAAAAAAAGGGGGACTGAAGATAAACTGAAAGAGAAGCGAGAAAGTGAGAGAGAGAGAGAGAGAGAGAGAGAGGAGCGTCAAGGAGGAAAGGGAGAGAGACTCGACAAGATGAATTATGCAAAGCTGTCAGAGGCGGCTATTGTTGGAGGTGCTGGCTGTGTTAAAGCGAGCCGGCCCTGATCTCCGCAAGCTCCATCAACCACTCTCACCACTCCCCGTGGCTGAGAGCTGTCTGATCTGTGCTCCGGCAAATAGCCAACAACACGATGTGGGGGGTGGGGGGCACTGGCCAGGGCCACTCGGTGACAGGTGAATTGTCTTGGAGGGACACGCTGGTACCAACAAGTACGCTCTTTATTACCGTTATTTACAGAGGTCACCTGCAGGAAGATCTGAGCTGATATGTAAAGCTGCCCTGTGGAAATACAATTACCGAGCAAAAACCGGGTGAATACTTGCAATTTCAGCAGTCTGGTCAGCAGTGGCTACTCTGGTTTTGCAAAATGCTTTGTATGCTAAAGTAAGAACTGTGTGCCTGCTCAATTTCTGTATGTATATTTTTTTCTTAACTTACTGTTGCATAGAATTTATCAGCCACAATGCGTCATCTTTATAGAGATTGTATTTTCTTATTCTATTATTAAATCCTCAAGCACACTGTGTTCCTGTCCTCCAACAGGCATATGTTTATTCAATAAGAGCCCTAAAAACGATTTTCCAATCTGCAGTTTATATATATATATAATTTTCTGAGCAGCTTTTTTATTTTCCAGTTCTTTTTTCACATTTTTGTCAGTAGTTTGAAGTGGACAGAGCTTACTTGGAAAAATTAATGACTCTTTCTATGCACTAATCAGAATTCAAATACTGTGTGTAAAAATTAAGCCAGTAGTGGGTTTGATTGGAAAAAAAAAAAATAAATAAATAGACAGACACTAAAATATCCACTGAAATCACTGTTGGACCAAACGACAGTTAAAATGTGGTAAGAAATGAATAAAGAAAGAAACAACTTCTGTATAAGGTTTATTGTTGTGATGCTTCAGGCACAGCACCGCCCTTCTTCAGACTACTAAACTGGCTACTTTTTTGTTTGATACCATCAATCAAACTGGATCAAACCACATGACACAGTCCCGATAGAACGGGAAAAAAAATAAACCTCTACTTACATTGTATGGTTAGATATATCTTCTTTATTTGACTGTTGCCTTTGTGGTCTTGGAAGCATTTCCACAAGGATGTAGACTGTACAGTTTTGTCAAGATTGAACAATTAAATAAAACTTATAAATGCAGTAATTGCTGACACTGAACAAGCTAGAACTAGAGAATGAGTAGGATTTGTCCATAAGGAATCCCAAACACCCTACACTTCCTAATTTTCTGTCAATTCACTAATTGCTTAATTAATTGTTTCAGCACTAATGAGCTGACTAATGGATTTAGTGCTGCTTACAAAGTTGCCCTGTGTTTTCAACATCCTTGCTTATATCATCAAAAAAAACACATCTTTGAGGTGCATAATATACAGATGTCATGTGCTATTTTAGTTTATTTTGTATAAACTAACACACTGGCTCCAAGAAAACATAAAATGGATGCTCTCTTTTGGTCAGCCTTTCCAAATCCTGGGCTGGAAGCATAAAAAATACTTTGATGAATAAGATACTGACTGTCAGACATGAAACAAGTAAATCTTAGACCCTTGAAACCTCTCCAACTGCCACGAAGAGCCAAACGACTTGGAAACATTTCTTCACACCATATCATACAGATGGTTTATGGTTTATGCTTCAAAGAAGTGCAGAGGTTTCGGACAGCGCTGGGCATCAGGGGGACAGTACTCAACCGGCATGGGAGTTGTTGAGACATGTGTGAAGCCGCATTGCATAGGTCATGAATCGTCTTCTTCCCTGCCTCACTGGCTCAGAAGAGGACCGCTGGGTGACACTAATTTTGGATTGTCGGCTGCAATGCTGAGTGGTCACGGGTGACCGATTGTCCTGATTCGGCTGCATGATCAAAAGAAAAAGAAAATCTAGAAGTGAGCAGAAACAGAAAAGGGCTCACCAAATCTCATGGTTAATTCCAGCAATTTTGTTCAGAACTAAGCAGGCACATCTTTACTTGCTTTTGCCCCTTTTGACAGATTGGTGTACTCGTTGTAGATTTTGCATAATGAAGGAATTTCAGGCTGGCCTTTACTCTGCTGAGTGTAGTCTAGCTTATGTCTTACTGTAGATTAAACCCCTGAAAGATAAAGCCTGCAGAAGAGCCTTTGCAACTTTTTGTACATAATTTAGACCGCAATGAATGTTTCTCATGTATCTTGCAGTACAGTGCCTATGTAAGCAAGACACTTGGATGAACTGAGAAAAGATGGCATCCTCAGAGTTCTACAAGGATGTTTATACAGGGACATGCTTGGTCACTCAAGGGCTTATAGCTGATTAGGACGCAAATCTAAATCCTGCTATAGTGCAGACTGCAGCTTAGTGGGTGAGACTTGTAGCATTATGCGTTTCTCAGACGGTGAATCTCTTTACAAGTCTATAAAGAAGAGGAGGATCGTAATCAGGGATGCTTCTGGGCGTGTCCGTTTGCACTCATCCTCTGCATTAATCTGCCAGTCTGGACGGGTGTGTACAATTTTCTAAAAGTGATGAGATGTGATTGAGATGGCTTGTGGCATCGAAAAACAAGCCTGTGTGGGGTGCAGTGCTGAGAGTTGAGAGTCAGGGTTACAAGAGAGTGTGTCACTGATTGCATCTAAGCCCTTCAGGGAAACAGAATCATATCAAGCAACTTTGAGAGGTGGGGGGGTAAGTTTAATAGGTGTGGAAGAGCTTACAATTTTCATTATCCCTGCATCCTGTACTGCACCGGTGACTGCTTCAGGTTCTGGAGTCTCTGGGGTTGGTGCTATCTTGCAGTGTGACGGTACACTATCCCGGCTTCATTGAAATGTTTTGATGCTTGATGTGAAACAAAGTAGATCTCATTTGGGAAAAAGAAGGAGTCTGATACTCCAGTCTTACAGCTCAGCCAAGAGAGAAATGAAATTTTGGTGCGTTGTGTGTGAGTGTGTGTCAGGAGGCAGTGGAAAATGGTTGGTAATAAACACTTCTGACACACCACGGCTCCCCTCCACATTTCACTCTAGATTTTTTTTTTTTTTTTGGAGGGAAGAATTGGTCACATTCTTATCCTCCTGGTCCCCATCTTACAGTGCAATGAGAAAGTCAGCTTTGAATTTTTAACAGATAGTGCTTTTAAACACTGATACATCTGATGCTTGTGTGCATGCAGTCGAAAAATGATTATGCCTAAGGCCAGGGTGATCACGCAGAAACAAATTCTTGATCTCAACGTGTGTTTCACCAGTCAAATAAAGGCCTTATTAAATTTTTGAAACAAATGTAAATGCATTAGCACATTCAACTATTTCCCCCTGAATTTCTGTATAAGATGCAGTACAAGGTTAACTTGTTACTATTGTACAGAGTTCATAAAAAACATCACTGACCATTAGCAGTAAATATTCATTTATAGTTAACTAAGCTATATTTTCTGATGTTATTGATTTAAAAAAATATTACTAATAATGATATACATTTTACTGTAGCAATATACAAATTAACTTCCCATTACTGCTTTTGTGTTGAATTTTGAAAAAAAAAATACAGTTTAAGTTGCTGCTCACTTTTCAGTTTGTCTGAGTTCACAAGGAATAATTTCCATTGCAACCGCATAAACAGTTCCTGTAGAAACTGCCTCTCCCCACTCCTGTGGATTATTACGTGTAACAGAGGCAGTTTTCTAGAAACACATTTATGTTATGACTTTTCAGTGTCTTGACTACCTCAAAACTTCTATTTACCTCCATTATGACGGTGCGGAGGCAGAAATCTCAGACAGATAACCGAAAACCACAACGGTGTGCATATATATTTAACACTATAAGTAAAAAGATTTAATAATTTAGAAAAACCACCTCTATATTTTTTTCACTTAACTGTCACAGCCTGGAAAACCGAAAGTGTATATATAGTGGCCTATTAATTTTTAATAGGTGTTTGTCGTCACCCTTGTTGACATTTCTCCTGTGTATTTAAACTGACTCCACTCAAATATCCTTAAAATGGTTATAATGAAAGTATTTCTCATGTGATTTAATATGTGAATGTTAATTTTGAACAATCATCTCTTGAAAATTGATCAGCTGAAGCACTTTTGTTATAAAAAATGTCTTTGATGTAAAAAAATGTAGTTCTTTGAAAGATGGCTTTTAAAATTAACATAGTTTAAAGATTAAAACAGGCACCGTGGGGAAGTCAAGTCTCTTCTGTAAGACTTCACGGGTGAAGTTCCAGAGGTGTTCTGGGGCAATGAGAGGAAGATAAGTGTGTGCTTTTGAAGATGGAGCTGATGGATTAGTGTTATCTGAGCTCCTTGCTTCCTTTCCTTGTCTCTTTTTTTTTTCCAGGTGGAGTGGTTGAACGGCTGAATGGACTGAAGAAGTGACCGATCGAGGTTCAGAAGTGGGGGAGGAGGGATTTGGAGAGGAAATCAGTCACAGGACGAGAATCACAGCCCAGAGAGGAGGAAGGGGGGCTGGAAAAGAGTGAAATAATCCAGTGGTGAGCACCTCAGTAGAGTGTCGGTGGTGAAGGGGAGGGAGTTGGATACCCAGCATGCAGGCAGCATGGAAAGGGTGAGGGAGCAGCGGCCTTTCTGCTCGCTGTCCAAGAGCCAGAGAGAGCGGGAGCGAGACTGTGAGAGAGACCAGGATCGGGAGCGCCGTTACACCGCCTCCTCTACTGACCGGGACGAGGGAGCCTGCCGAGTCCCCACTCAAAAATCGTACAGTTCCAGTGAGACCCTGCAGGCCTTCGACCATGACCCCTCCCGGATGTTGTTCGGAGGCAGAGTCAAGGAGATGGTGCACAAGGAGGCAGCAGAGTACACCAGGCCAGGTTAGCAGCACATTATTCCTGTGAAACTTTCTAACATTTTTACATGCATCTGCAAAATCTGTGAAAAATATTCTCCTGCCAATGATTAAAAAACGTTTCAGTTTGAGTTTATTGAAGGTGATGGTGGCCACAAAAACTATCCTGTATGTAGTCTTAGTTCCCTCAGTCTGAACAGGAAACGGTGGCAATAAATTCAGGATTTTTGTCTTTTAGACTTTAGAAAATACCACTAATAACAAAATCCTCATATTTAAGTTTATTGCTGTTCCTTACCAGTGTGAGGCTTAATTAGTAGCATGAATATGGGATGCAGGGATTTTGTTGTTTGTGTACAAAAAAACGAACCTTCTCACAATTTTATTCGCTTTATCTGTGTATGCTTGATGAAAAAAACAAAAAGACAAAAAAAAAAAAAAGAAACACACCACCAGTATGCAAGGCAGTGGTAAACACAATTATAGAATGTCACAAAGGCACAATCAAGTGTTATTATTTTCCTAAACTTTTAAAGAAAAGTAATTTAGGGTGTGATACAGTGGGCTATTTTGACCCAATAAAATATTTCTATCCTGCTGGAATAAGTTAAAAACTAAAAAAGAAATGCTCAATAAGTAACTCTCTTCTTTAATTGGCTGTTAGAAGCTGCTTTAAATTCCGTAATTAAAAAGTTTGAGCAGTTTACTCTATTTTATGGCGCTCCTTGGGCTCATAAGATTGCAATCAGAAAATCCATCCATTACTCTCGAACATTTTCTCACTGCTAATTGGTGTCCATTTTAAAATTAATGGGATCATGATGAAGTTGTGGGATGAAAGCTGGTTTTCTCAATTTCTTGTTTTAAAATGCAGACATTTAGTGTTAACGAGTGTTTCCTGCATCATCATGGTAAATGTCAGATTTAATGCTGCTGGTGGGAAAAGGCCATTTGTGTGTCACCTAAATACGTTATTTGCTCTGTGTACACGTGTTTATAATTGTGTGTGTGTGTGTGTGTGTGTGTGAAGGAAATTTCTACAGCTATTTTTTATACTTTATATTAATGCAATATAAGTAATAAATTGTTACAAAATCAGAAGAATTATAATTTTACATTTAAACATTTCAAAAGTTGCTCAAATTAATAATAATTAAATAAATATTTTGTGTATTCAGTCTTGTTTTGGTGTGTGTGTGATCAGAATGTCCATAAACCTTCAGATCTTCATTTTGGCTTTCTTAATTAGTAGATATGGAGAAATTGTAAAATTAACCTCATCATCTGTCATGATTGTGCCAGAACTAGAAATAATAATAATAATTAGAACAAATAGATTTTCAATTAAATATACAGGAATGAAAAAGTACACTCTCATTAATTCAGTGTGATGTGTTTTTATTTACTGACATTATGTCCTGTGGAAGAAAGAAAAAAAAAACATACAGTGTTTTTGAAGGTATGACAGGTTATTATTTCATTTTGGTGAAAAGTTAAAACCCAAATAACTGAATGAAGAACAAAACAATGTATCCTAGAGTTAAATTGTTTTCTGAAATGTTCACACCTGAAATAATTATTAGGAAAAATAATTGCAGATAAATATTACATTTTTGTTATTATAAGATTTTTAAAAATCTTTCTTTTTTTTAACAAAATGTCTAGATATGAGGTAAAAAAAATGCTGTTGAGCAGACTGGTAAGTAATTATCTTGGGAGGATGCTGATTTATAAATTGTACCCTCCCTTGTTCCTTCTCTCCTTGATTTGATTTTGAAGTGGTCGTGCTCTTGGTTATTAACCACGTTGTTGCTTGGTTTGTTAACTTTACAACTTGCTGTCATTTACAGGACAGACATTTTCATTGAGGCAACTGGGGATTTGTGAGCCACCGGCTCGCAGAGGCTTGGCTCTCTGCCCTGAGACTGGCCT
Organism: Kryptolebias marmoratus; assembly: GCF_001649575.2. Lineage (NCBI taxonomy): Eukaryota > Metazoa > Chordata > Actinopteri > Cyprinodontiformes > Rivulidae > Kryptolebias > Kryptolebias marmoratus. The sequence continues at coordinate 25,691,294 of NC_051438.1, read as the reverse complement.
GTCCCACCCCCTCAGCAGCTACTCCAGGGGGCCGACCGTCACAGAAAACCATGAACCTGTATCACCGGAACGTACCATGGCTCTTTGGGGAACGGGGGCAAAATCTGGTCAGAATTCATGCCTCTCCAGTCGCTCTAACTCAGCGCTCACACTCACTGACACAGAAATGGACAATAAATCGGACACTGAGATGGGTGAGTAGGGCACACTTTTCCCATTTTTATTTCTAAATCCTTATTTGTTTGCAGCTCATGCCCCCTTTTGCTTTTCAAAAAGGGGAGAAATCACTAGGTAGAGAAAGCAGCGGTAGGCTGGATTATGGTTGGTGCTGAAGACGCGGCCCTGATTGGTGGAAGAAAGTGGAAGTGGTGGGGCTGCTATCTGGAGAGACATTTGCAGCTGTCTTTGTTTGGATCAAAGGCGTGATTCTGTGCCGCATTCAGAAAAGAATTTGGCCTTCAGATTGAGTAGTTGCTAGTCACCTGGTCCTTCTCCACGGGAAGCCGAGGAGTTTGATAAAGTTTCCCCATGGGCTATTGTATAATCAAAGATAGCTTTGTGTGCCTCAGCCTGAGATTTTGCTTTGAAATTCTGCAGTGGTTGACTGGACATACATAATGGCTGATTAAATGGGCACAATGGTTTGAAGTGCAAATTTGATCATGTTGAAAACCTGAGATGGAGGATTGGGGCTCCTCTGTTTGAGAGGACAAATCTTTAGTGCATTAAATAGTGGCAGTGTTGATAGATTGACTAAACGGGTACCTGTTTTGCACATTTTGATGTTGTCATGCTATGTTTTTAATTGTTACTTCCAGCATTTTGACACTTTTTAGTTTGGAAAGACCTTTTTTTTCCCTGTCTCTCCCTTGCTCAAAGTTGGTGTGTCATTGCATATTATGGTGTAAAGCTTTGAAATTAGTTTTTGGGAGCTGGTGCTTCTAAAAGCGCTCGTGACTTCATACAGCATTTGTCATTATTATAACGTGAGCCATCACCATTACAACACATGCAATGTAAAGCTCTAATTATTTTAAAAAATCAATGGTATCAAAGAATGGCAGGCAGTTTAAATAATTAGAGTTGATTACACTTCGCTGGCAAGAACATTAAAGAGAGGGTAAAAAGGAAAATGTCTTGTACCCTTGCTATCAATTTTTACACCGAAAACATTGGCTACAGTCTGACATTTGAGACAAGTCATTTTCTTAATAGCAGCATTCATCATGGTGAACTTGTCTCCTGGGGGGCGAGCTGAGTTACTCTTGTACCTTTTCAAAATGCCATCAGAATTCAAATTTATGTATTTTTTCCTTTATCTGGCCTTTACTTTGCTCCAAATACACGCTGTACATATGAGTGACTAAAGGCTCAGCCCTCAGACCCGTGTTAACATCCCCATCACCTCCTTAGTGCGTGACTCAAGTCATATTTGTTGTTTTATATGCCAAGAATTAAACTACATCACCAGACGTTGCTCTATTCTGCAGGAAAACACAGTTTTACTTCAATAGATTTTCTCCTGAGCTTTGATTTCTTCTGCCCTGCACCACTTACTCTGTGTGACCCCTCACACACTCATACACACACCACAGTGTGCCTCCAAGGCATTTTGTTTCTTTAAGAAACGCCTCAAAAAGCTGCTGCTGATTGGCTCCAGTTTGTACAGCCTCCTACTGAGACTTAAGCTCACTCACAAGGCAAAATAGAATTTAGGTTTTAGTTAATTAAAGAAAAAAAATCAGCTGCCTTTTCTCATGCTTTTTCTCATTTTTTTTGTAAAAACTCAACTTCTTTTGGTGTATTGAATTCGCTTCTCTGTAGTTTTAACTGCATCTAACATTTCATTTAGGATTTTAATTTTTTGTAAATCTATTTTTGGGGCTAAAATTTAATTTTTAATTATCTAAATTATGAACCAGAGTAAAGAAAAAAAAACAGTGCCTCTGTTCCACCTCTATAGATCTTAGTATTTCTTTTTTTTTTCCTTTGGCAGGAGGTATTGCACTTTTGACTTTCACTATTTAATGAAGCAGCTAAGAGAAATGACCCATCCAAAGGTTTCTATCAACTCAATATGCATGCGGAAGCTCCGACAAGGGGCCGTTCAGCCCCACTTATTCATAAATGAACTCAATATTTCATTCTAATTTGCTCTGTTCTACAGAGTGTACGACACAGACAAGTACCAAAGCCTGAGCACATTCAGAGAGCGCGGCGTGCGCAGATGTTCACCTCTGAGAGATGGCTCCGCCCTTTTAAAGGTGAACACACGGTGGTCAGGAGGGGTCATTTCGACAGTGTGAGGAGCTAAACGACCCATTTGGGACTGAACGTGAAGGGACTTCTGTTGTGAAAAGATGCCCATGCATTTTTTTGTATTTGTTTTTATTTTTTTATTTTTTTGCAGATGCAAGAGGCATTAAATGAAATATTTAATTAAATGAATTAAATTAAATTAAATTAAATTAAATTAAATTTTATTTTATTTTTGCAGAAATAACTACCAGTTAAATAGCTGTGAGTTGAGATTCTACCGTTCTGGTGAGATAATGAGCGATTTTAGAGAAAATATTGTTTTTTTAATAAGGCCAGTTCACAGATTTTTTTTTATTTTTTTAAAATACATTAAAATACTAATTTTGTGTTTAATTAGGTTTTCTTTTTTTGTCTTGAGTTATTGCTTCATTAAAAATATACATCACAGCAAATGACTTTAAATTCCTAAAAAAAACCAATTTCAATTTATTAAACTCAATGATATGTTTTTTATGTGGTTTACAACACCTAAATTAATCTCAAAATAGGAATTTATACTGAAGGTGGACTGATATGAGTTTTTTAATGGCCGATGCTGATTTTTATAAAAGACAGCAGCTGATGGCTGATGTACAATGTCAGTTTTTTTTTTTTTTTTGCTTAATTTGTATTTTTCATTTAACAGAAAATAACAATAATTGCTCAACTCCAGTGGATGTCTAATCATATTTTTTTGTTTTTATGGATTCTTGTGTTTGGTTTTATCTTTTTATTACTATTTATGGTTTTGTGTGAAGCACTTTAGCCAACAGCAGTTGCTTTTGGATGTGCTATATAAATAAATTTGATTTGATTTGGTTGAAGCAAGATCCTGCTGCATCTTCATTTTCCTATTTTGTAACTGATTAAGTATGCACAGACATGACCGATTGTTGATTTTTAAGAAGTGGCCAATATCGGCCAATAAAATTAGTCATCTGAATATTCAGTTTAGCTCTACTTTATATCACTTTATAGTTTATTTGTTCATTGTAGAACAACAAAATAAACAGTTTATTTATTGTAAATTAGTGGCTCATCAATCTATCTATCTATCTATCTATCTATCTATCTATCTATCTATCTATCTATCTATCTATCTATCTATCTATCTATCTATCTATCTATCTATCTATCTATCTATCTATCTATCTATCTATCTATCTATCTATCTATCTATCTATCTATCTATCTATCTATCTATCTGTTGTAGGATGAAAAGGGAAACTACTAGTTAAGATTTGTTTTGTTTGTTCTGCTGCCCATGCAGGATCTTTAATCATTATAGGCATATAATTAAAATCAATATTTTGTTATTTTGTTCAGTCTTTTTAGTGTTTACATGCTTAAAGTGATGTACTCCCACGCAAACTAGATTTTTTTTGTCACTCACTCTTCTAATATAGAAAACTTTTCTTATATAAGGTTGTGTTTGAATTTGTAGAAAAAAAAAACAACTTTTTTCTCTGAACTGTAATAAATGCCCGTTGACTGTTAGAAGCAGGAAAATTTATCATCTAAAGCCTCATTTTCACAGCAAAAGTGTTATATAAAAAGCATAAATTATATAAAAACAACATAACTGACTTATGTAACATAACAGATATTCACTTGAAGTCACACCAATTACGGGGATCATTATTGCTTTAAATTGAAGTATTCTTTAAAGCTGCTGTTTGAACACTAATTACTGTGGGATATACCTTCACTGAGTTGGGTTCAATGGGTGACCATGATATTTACTAAAGTATTATTTGTGACTGATTTTAAATGGTACAGTATTATGAACCAGGTGTATTTTAATGAATTGGATTATGAGTCACTTGGTGTCCTTCAGTTTTTTAGATCTGCACATGCATTTGGTTTTCACTCAGATGTGTGGAATTTGCAGAAATATCATGAAAGATTGAAAACACATCATTAAACGAACCATGCATTTTTATTGTTTCTCTCTGAATGTAATTTTCTACTAAGAATGAAAACATGGAATGCTTTTCTTTAAAGCCATTATGAGTGAAACTGATTAAATTCAAGATTTAATACCTCCGAATGTGTGTGCACTAATCTTTAGTGCTCAAAGCGGTGCTCTGTTGCCAGTTCTACTAACACGTCCTGAGGAAAATAAATTTTGAATAAGGACAGATATGTCCTGATTTCAAAAGTTGAACAAATTGCTTTTTGACAAAACAAAAAGCCTTTCCTCTCTCACGGTAAGGACACTAACTGCTAAAGTGCATCTTTTATGTTCAAAATGGAATCTTTGTCAATCTTGCTTTAATATAAATATTTATGTTTGTTGGTGTTGGCTCAAAGTATTGCCTCAGAATAAAAGTCAACACAACCAAGGAGACTGATTTATTTTTTTCACTCCGGTGTTGACCGTGCTGGATTCAGAATCAATATTATACCCTTCATAAAACATGAATGACTTCATGCAGCAAAAACATAGCATGGCCCAGTTGAGTTGTATTCCTAATAGAGCGTGAAAAAGCTCGCCGTTACTTGTTAGGAAGTGCAGGTACAGAGCTGCAGCATCTTATGACAGCTCTCCTAGTCTTTATAAAACGTTTCATGTGAGGTTTATTGTTCAGTGGGAGGGGTCTGTCGCCTGCTGATTCCCAGTTTGATAAAGGGGGGGCTTCCGCTGCGACGCCTCCCGACCTCAGTTTAAAGAGGCGTTATCTGCTCTGGCCTGCACGTTCCATCCAAAGTCATTGAGGAGAATATTGTGTCACACTGATGATTTTATGGAGAATGACCAGTGATGATGTGACCGTGCCATTGTGCGTCTTTTTCCATGTTCTTTTCAAGGACTGTTTATGAGGGGATGTAGCAGAAAAGAATTTCAATTTGTTCAAGTCACAGGTCTGTGCTGTGGTCATACACATTTTACATTGTGTACAGCAGATTTATTGTGTGCAAAGTGCCGGTAAAAGGTTAATTAAATCAGTAGAAGAGTCACGGCAAAGTGTGCTGTAGCACAGCAAGCACCAAAGATTTTTTCGTGCGACTTTAAAAGCATACGAGACACCCCTGTAACATGCTTCTCTGTGTTTGTGCATGTATTAATGCTCACTCACGATGCGCCTCTCCCCCTCCGTCTCATGCACTCACATGTGTGAACACACACCTGCATATTTCACTTTGTTTTTTTCACATTATGTCTCTCTAAGATTAGAAAATCAACCAGTCGTGCGGACACATGCATGCCGTAGGGGGGAAGTCACACTGACGGAGGTGACACACCATCTGTCAAACTCCTGTCTCAGATCTGCGCCTTGTATTGTGACAGTGGAATCAGCCTATTGATCGAAGCATGAAGAAATCCTTCCTCACCGCTTTCATAATTCAACACGACACAAGCGGAACTCAAAAGAATAAATAATTCTTGCTGGTCCGAACTGTTTTGTGATTTGTTGATTGGAGTGATGAGGGTGTGTCTGAGCTTCATCTTGCCTCGTGAAAAGTGAAGGCACACTTTGATTCTTGTCACTTACTGTCATCACTTCTCTTCTCGTTGGTGTTGTCAACACTTCATGTGCTCAGGGCAACGGGGCATGGGTTTCGGCGATGAGTTATCATAGCAGTTGTTGAAGGCTTCTAATTTAGAAAGACTTGAGGGAGTCACTGCCCTCTTTCTCCTCAGAGCAAATCTCCATGACATTCAAACTTTTTTTGAAGCAAATAACAAGTTGACGGCTAATTGTAGAATTTGTTCTACATCTGGTGTTAACGCTTTGATACATCCTATATGTCATTCTTGACTTGGTGTATTTATTTGTGCATAGACACGTTCTTGCTATCACATTAATCCAACAGCAGCACAGGATGGAAAAACTTCTCCACACACCACAGCTACCCCCTACAGAGTAGATGATCTGATTAGACTTTGGAGTGTCTGGCTGTATAAATTTGCATATTAATAAGGAAAAGCTGATTTTCTTGAAGCTACTACGTCCCTTTACTACTTCAAAGATAGATTTTCAAATAGCATCCATGTGAAAGCAGATTTTTTTTTATTTTTTATCATTATTAGAAGTAATTGCTAATTAATGTATTATTCATTTGCTTGTAATACCCAGTTCCTATTATGTGAAACTGATAATAGTTCAACAGTAAGGAGCGGCAGATTTAGAATATTGATATCAGCATGGTAAATAAAATGCATATGTAGCTCAGTGAAATATCACAAATGGTATTTTTTTAGAATAATTTTGATTATCGGATTAATAGCACTTTTCAGCAACAAGGCACTTCAAAGTGCTCAGCAGTAGTATACATGTGTCATTTCTAAAATATATAATAACAACAGAAAAAAGAAGCAAAAAATATGCCCAAGATTATGCTTTTGAATGTTTTTTTGTCCAAACAACAGCTTTAAACACAGATTTTGGATCAGAATTTTATAAAATTGCAGCAAAAATGAGATTCACTGATAAGAAACTGGTGTGCCCTCTGAGTTTTCCTCATTACGTGTATCAGAATTGTCATGTATAATGCATATCTGCTCACAGTTTGATGCAGGTCATTCTGTGTTGCTCTTAAACTGATATGGCCCTCCAGTTATGACAAAACTGGTGGTCTTACGCTTTCTTGCTGATAAGCTTGTTTAAAAGACATTTTCCCACAATCTTAAGGCAAACAGGTTCTGTCGCTTGGACCTGTCTCATCTCTGGGATGTTCTGCTTGACATTTCTTTTGTAATAAAGTGTTAAAAATTAACAAGCTGGCTCTTCCTCCCTCTTTCTTATCTTTTTTTGCCATGACTGTTTGGTGGCAGCGGTAGGATTCCTTGTGTGGTCCTTGCACCTGAGCTGAGGTAAAAGTTTAGGGCCACAGCAGACAAAAGATTCCCTTACAAAAAAGGGTTGAGAGGGTTTCAGCAGAGAGAGGAGTGGAGCCACAGCTGGAATCCTAAACTTTAAAGGAAAAGAGCTGTAAGGTGAGATGCTTGGGTTTGTGTTTTGTCAAGCAGTTGTTGGCCTACATATTTCCTGGCACATGCGGGTTAGACGGACACGTCAGGATGTGGTCCACCTTGGTTTTGGAACTGGGACTGAAGTGATTTTTTTAATTGGTTCAACTGTTTCCCACTTCGTACCTGGCATATCTTTGGAGTATGACCAAGACTTTGGATTAATTTCTGGTTGTTTGACTGTCTCCTGGTCTACAGCTGTTGCACACAGAAGGATTTGTGGGTTAAAGAGTGCTGTAGAAGGTAGCAAGAGTTTTGAACAGGCAAAAAATAGTTATTAACAAGTTATTTAATAAGTTATTGAAGTTGCTGCTAAACGTTATGTACACCCAGCAACTGTTACTGATGGGTGTAACAGTTTTCTTTTTTTAATAACAAAAATCCCCACTAACAATATTTCATTTTCAGTTTTGTTGCTTAAAATTTTCTGTGGAGTGTGTGAAAAATATCTGTTTTTCCTTTCGCAAATGCATTGTCACGGAAGGCAAAGCTGTTTTTACAACCTAAAACGATATTCACTCTGACTAGAGTCTGGTTTCTGCCACTCCGTTGTTGAGTAACAACGTTTGCCCCATCTTAAGTTTTGTGGAGCATCACATACGATGCCGTCTCACCCCATAGGTGTCTCAGATTAATCACATGCTGGTGGGAGTCTGCAGCACTTGTTATTACGATTAGGAATTACTCAACACTTGTCAATTATGAGACCACTATTTACCGTCCTCAAGAGAAAACGACTCATTTCATTTCATCACGCAACCTAATTGAGTGATTGTATTACAATGCAACACGGAAACAGACAATAAGTCGTTTTTATAGTCTATGAATATTAATGTATGAAACAGGAATAATCATGTTGATCCATTAGTTTTTTTTTTTTATAATTACATGGAAATCTGATGTCTTTTTGACAAGCTTTTTTTCTCAAAACCAGCAATGCACCTTAGTTTCTCTAAGAAAAGTCTCTCACTGAGAAACATGTGTCGCTGAGTGATTGCACTGTGATTAATTGAGAGAGGATAGTTTCATTTTTCCATTTATTGCAGGTAATGTAAAACCTGAGCGTAAAGAGATAGGAGACTGATAACCTTGAAAAAAGAGACAAACGTTGAGGTTGGTGAAGATATACTATCTAAGGCTGTTTCATATGGGCTAAAATAGTTTTTCCATCCTCTCTGGATCGACAATGGGTCTTCAGATATTGTCTTCAAACTAGACCATCCTATCAGATTTATTTGGTTTCATGGCTTTCTTTTTTTCCATTTTAATTCTCTCTTGGGACTCATGGATATTTGTTACATCTCTTGGCTTGGATTTGACCCCTGTGTTCAGCAGTTTTGAATGTTAGCAATAAAAAAATTAATAATTGAGATGATACTTTTGCTGCTGTAGCACCCAAATGTGAAATGCCTCTGCTTTGCAAGACACTGAGGCTAATTGCATAGTATCATCAGTCATGGAGCAGTATTTTTAATAGTTATAGATTGCAGTATTAAACAAAATTCTCGAGATCATTAAAAAGGAAAGTGAAACGTCCTTCATTTAAAATAGTTTAAGTAACCAAGTATAATACCGATAAGATATGTGTAAAAATGTTTTGTGTAACTGTATTATGCTGCTCTAATTTCCTTTTTGTCATATGTAATTAAAGACACATCTTTATTGCAATTATAACTACGTACTTTCATCTGTAGAGTCTTTTATACACATGAATGAAAGTTTCATTTAGGGGTTTCACTTTAATCAGGATTTCAGGGAGTTTACGTCATCTGAGTATTTCATCTTCACAAATACCACAAAGAAAGGGGCTTTAAATCTCACTTTACTGTTTTATGCTACTGTATTAAAAGGTTTAATAATGTTTGCCTTATTTGATCATGTTTAAATGGACTCTTTTACACAGTGTGTGGTCTGTGTTTTTCCCTGTACAAAAAAGAATGTTGAATATAAAGTATCAAGGGATTTTCACTGGGTAAATGGGAAGTATATTCTCCGATTTTCCTGTTTCAGGTGAGTTCACAAAGACTTGCCTTAATTTGCTGCAGTGTATCCACAAACAGTTCGTAGCCCGGTTTTATCCTTTGTACAAAATCTTTGAAGCCTCAAAGAAAGACCTGTACACACTAATAATAAGACAAAGAAATATCTCAAGGACAGGATCACAGGTGTCTTTGTGTAATAAAACTTTTACACACTTACTTTTCATAAAACACTGTTTTTGTGCATATACAAATGTTTTAGGTACAAAATAAAAGAAAATACTAACAAAGGGAACAATTTTCAAAACAATCAAATAAGTGATAAATAAAAAATAAATGAAATTGTGTAAATTCCTTGAGATAAAAACTCCAAAATTATTAATACAACGAAGGTTTAAAATGAACTGTAAACAGAAAAAAACACTAATAATCAGTTTTAAAAAGTAAGACTGTAAAAAAAAAATACATACACATAATTTGGGGCGAAATTATACAACAGCACACAGTGTTACAGAATATGATGCCGCATTTTTTTCTTTGCTTGTGTTAAAGCTGTTCAGACTAAATTATGTCACAAACTAAAGCAGGTGAGTCCTTAAATGTAAGTCAGCAAGTAAAGTTTTAAAAAACAAAAGTATTTTATTTTATTTTATTGTTAATTTTATTGTCATATATCAGATTAAAATCTGAATAGTTCTCCTTTTTCCTCATTTTCATGTTGTGTTTTATTTTTCTTGAATTCTTTTTTATATGCATCCTATTCAACTCAAACAATGTTTGGTTTGTATGATCCTGTCAAGAATAATCCCTTTAAAGTATTAGATAAGAAAACAACATAAAAAGGAAAAATGCAAATATCACTGTATATGTTTTGAAGCCTTTTCTTTAAAAAAGTTAACTTGAGTTACTGAACAACGTTTTACTACAGGGAGCACTGCGTCAGTTTGATTTTTATGTTGTTTTAAAAACCTTAGACAGTGTGTGCTTCTGTGGTGTAGACAGATAGATAGAGAGGCATAAAAAAGGCTATAAAATCTGGTCTAGACCTTTTATTGCTGATAAGGGACATCTGTGGCTTAAGCATATTAAGATGTGTTTGATTGGAACTGTGTCTTTTTCTTATTTAAGCTTGAGCCTTTATTTAAGTAATCTTTTTGGTACGTTGCCCATCCAGAGATAGAAACAGAACCACTCAAAGTATTAGGAGGCTATCAGTGAAACCGTCCTGTTGACTGATCTGGGATATAAGCTGGAGGAGAGGGGGGATCACTTGTTGATGTTCACAGCTCCCTCTGCACATGATTCATTTTTTTGTCACTCCTTTTAAGCTCTCCAAGATGACAAAATCAGCCTAAAATAATCTCAGTCATTGATATTTGCATGAAATCTTGGCAGGTCTGCTTACTGGAGTAAAAGCATCAGATTACTTCTTAGCTATTCATGTGATAGCTTCAGAATGCATATGATCCTGATGTCATCCCTTCCTAAATTTCTAAGTGTGTCATCTGTGCTTAAAATAGCTTGTACGGCAGAATAAAACAGATCTGTATTCCCTCAGTAGGGCATTTTGATTGAGCAGGACTTCTCCTCCAAAGGACATTCTAATGGCAATATGGAAAGACTTCAAGGGCTTATTGGAAATAAGGTGATGGAGCAATTGAGAGGAACACACACATTCTAACACCTACACACTCTTACTTTCCTTAAGGGAGAAAGGTCAGCATCTAGAGGAGGAAATGGTGAGCTATTGTTATGATTGATCACACGGCAAGGTCCAGGGAGGACGCAGTGTCACTTTCATTGTCAGACTCATTATACCACAGAAGAAGATTCCCTACCCCTGCTGCCATGTCCTTTTTTCATGGCAGCAATGTGAAGAAACCCTTCCAGGTTGTGCAGACATAAGATGAGCACGTCAAAGTAGAAAGTCAGGTAAAATATGCTGAATCTACACAATACTTTCACTCTATACTTTAGTGTGGAAAAAATGCATGATTCTGCAATGAGAAAACTAAAACAGCAAATGCATCTGGAATGAGCAGTGCAGACAATCTCACTTGGAATATTAGCAATAGTAACTGTCAATTTACACCATCGACAATGTGGAAAACTGCCAAATCAATTAAAAGAAAGGCAAATTGAAGTGTGGTAGCCAAAGGCAGCTTGCAATAGGTTTGGAAGGATATGCTGGTCCTGATTAAAAATGAATGGTATCAGAATGCATAAAGCTTTCTGGCCAAGCGCCCAGAGCCAAGCATCCTGAATCTGTGGTCACTTCAGTGGCAGAGGAAAGGCATTAGGTATCCAAGATATGAGGGGATGCTCAAGTAACAGACTGTTCTCAGTTCAATTCATCTAATCACCAATGCAAACCTAAGCACTTTGCAGATATGGATTTGAGGCCAACGATTGATATTGTATACCATGTAAACTGATTCATGCTCAAAGACAGAAAACATATTCTCTTGTAGATGTGTCTTTTCCCCATATTATGCCTCGACTATTCAAGCCAGGCCTTTTATCTCAGCAGAACTGAATTTAACCCAACATCAACATGCAGAACATGAAACAGAATCCTTAATTCAGTCAACAAATCTTTTTTTTTCCCCCTCTCAATAGGCTCCTCTCATTGTTACAGTCTTGATCCTTAAATAGGTATGACTTTTATTTGCATAGTAAAATTACAGATTAAGCTGATTTTTTTTCTTTTTTTTGTGCTTTGCTTATCTTGATTTACATTTGCTGTGTGATTTGGATTTACCAGCCCAGCTGCATTGTAGACTTGTTTCCTCCTTCCTTAGATACAATACAAAGTCCTTGTTGTTGGGGTTTTATTTGGTTTTATTTGCTTTCATTATCTAGAGGAATAACAAAACACTCATTTGGGAAATTTAATACATATTTCAGGGTCATAAGAAGGGGATCAGCAGTTGTATCCTAACTTCTAGATGCTCCTTCTTTTGGACTGTTTTGCCTCTGGGGTATTGATCATGCCTAAAGGCTTCCAAGAGAGGTGAAGCCGTCTCTGCCAAGAGTAGAGGTCACTCAGATAAATTGGCCAGGTTGGCTTTTAGCAGCTCCAGGGTCAAAGCCCATTCATCTTATTAGACCGACGTATCCTTTTAGAGGTCTCAGAAGAAGGATTAGACAAAAGAACAGCAACCGGGCATTAGATGACAGACCATTTGGCAAATAGGTTAGAGCAGTTTCCACCTATTGTCTTTTTCTGCATTACCCAAAGGAGCTGTCTACTGCAGAGTTTTGCATGGCAGCTCTAAAGGTTAGAAAGAGACTTTCAGTATAGATGGGAACAGTCAATTTGAAGAATGCTTTTACAAAGGGAATATAACAAAAAATATTGCAACATATGTCAATCCTGACTGGTTTTTATTGTGCTTTCATTCCCTCGTGTCTTTTTTTAAACTCGAGAAGCACATCTTTTTCAAGCGAAGTCAACCTTGTTAGACTGCTTCTTTTTATAATTTTCTCTGCATTTGTCACTTTTAAACTTCACATTTATTGCCCTCAAGGCAAAATCTGTCACACTTATAAACATAAAATAACACATAATAGGTATTTAAACAATGTTACTAAATATAACACCATGATAGGTTAATATCTGCAAGCAAGCAAACAAGATATAGTTTACATCAGTGACAACATAGGAAATTAAAAGCCAAGGATTCTTAAAGGAATTCATATCGCCCACTGCCATTCATATCAGAGTTTTAGCCTAAAATCATCTCATGCTGGGAACAGACAGATTTTTGACCATTTTGGTCAAACCTTGTGAAAGATATTATGCATAATATCAGGATGAATGTCAGCTACCACTACACCAAATTTAGCCCAGTATCTGTAAAACTGACTGAGTTATAGCCATTTTTGTGTTGGCTAAGATCAGATTAGCTGTGGTAGCCTCTTGAATTGTGTTGACTCCAAAAGTTGATTAGTTTTAGATGTACAGCTAATGATTATTTTCTGAGAATTTCACTAAAATTTGTCCAGTGATTTATGAGGTAAATCGCTTAGAGACTGACAGCATTGGCTCTAACAGGTTTTAAGCAAATATGTTGTTTAATGTGTAGAGCTCAGAGTATGTGTTGTGAATGACTCTCGGCTACTATCTGACCAAATTTTAACTCAATATTTGTAAAGTTGAGTGAGATGCACCCATTTTTGTGTTGGCTAATTTTGATTAGCTGTAGAGGCCATCTTGAGTTGGCATGACTCCTAAAGTTATTCAGTCATCCAGTCATTACTTTCTGAGAATTTGATTAAAACAGATGGACCTACTGGGCAAACTTGAGCTTGTTGTCTACAGCTTACTTGTATTTCTGTATCTGGGTGCTAAATCTAGCATTTGTTACAACTCAGAAGTGCCAATTCGCCAAGTTGCTCATCCAGATTTATTGCAAATTAGTCTGCTAAATAAGTTAATTTATTTTTACTTTTTGAGGTCGAGCCTTTAAATACTTGTGATTAATTGGACGAAGAATGTTCTATCATCATTATCTATTCAATAAAAAATATCTCATCACATGCAGTAACTTTGGATTATGCCAGAAGTGTCACTCATTAATTTTAAACGGGACAAAGTTGTCAAAACAAACATATTGACACCACACTGAGTTGTTTATGTGACACTGTACATTGATCCACCACCAATATGGTCTTCTAAAACACTCTCATCTCAGTCGTTTCAATCCTCGGTGCAACATAGCCACAACTGAACATCTAGTATATTTTAAACATTGTTGAAGAAACTCAAATGTGGTGTCAAGATGACACACACACAGCACTCCAATAATTGGATGTCCACCCCACCCCCCTCTTCCCTCTCTGCTCCACACCATTGTTGAGGGAAAATGTGTTGGTTCTAATTTAAACCCAGCTTGTGACTCTCTTCTCTACACCTACCAAAACTACTAAATTACAGTGACATTTTTTACTATAATGGTGTTTCTCTGCTATTTGCTTTTCTCTTAGCCTTTTTGTGAAGATCTCACAGTGAAGGGTAATTTCAAATGAATCGTGAAGTGGTGATGATTAAAGTAATTTTTAGCATCAGATTGGACAACACATTCTGAATCTTAGAGTGCCATGGCTTCAGAGTCTGATCAAGAGTCCTGAAAAGTTGCACTTTAATGATCCAAGCCACCTGGTTACAGCCCACATCTGACTCTCTTTTTTTATTGAACAGCTTTTTATTTGTCTTTTAGGCAGCCTTTCTTTCTAGGGCTGCTTGTTTTCACATCACTTGAAGATGCACTGAGGGACAGTCAGACTTCAAGATGGGTGCCTTGGAGTCTGCTCTTGAAAGAAGTATGGGGTTGACATTTGGGACTTCATTAAAAAAGCTTGAGAGGGAATTTTTCTTCCACCCTCTACCGCATGACACAATATATTTACCATGGCAAAATAATATTACTCACAAATAATCCACTGCTCCAGTCTCCCTCATGCAGAAGCCATTTTGCATCTTGGATAAAGTGGGGGCTGTGTGAATGATGACTCGCATGGTAACATATTAAATCATCATGCCATTCTGTTCGGGTCTATCACATTTCCACGGAACACGACATACACTGTCATTTAGGTTTTAAGTGCTGTTGTGTGGTTAGATTACATGGAAAGCTGCTTTGATAATTGCTTTGAGGATCGGGGCATCTGTGGTAGGGATTGAATAAAATAATATGCTCCAGCTCATACAGGACATATTTTGTTTTCTATATTAATTATTCTTAAAGAATGGTTTATTTTACTTGGTATACGCCAGTTTTACAGCATATGCACAATGCACTAGACGTGTTGCATTATTCCCATTTGCTGATCAAAAGAAATATTTTTGTCCAAACCATTGAAAAGTGATAGTAGTGCATCTGTTTGTGCTTTTTTACAGCAGCATTGACTCAGCTCTTGTGCTTTGTTTGGCCCATCCTCACAGCCTCAGAGCCAAAACCAAATGAAAGCACAATATTAGCTAGAAAATTGAACATTATGCTAATATGTCCTGGGCGACATCTTCAGTTGTGTGTGTGGGTGAAGAGCTTTTAGATAATCTAACAGTACTTTACTCTCCATGAACAACATTCATTTCACCACTGGCTGAATACCAGGGTGGGCTATATTCTCTCCATCATTTAGTTTGTAGATGTTAGTGTTACATGAACGAGGTGCAGGCTGACAACTAAATGAATAATGTGTCTGGTAGAGGGGAAACTCAGTCAGGGGAAGCCCATTCCCAGGACTCTCCATTAATATCACAGTCCAGTCTTTCAGGGGATACTGCTGACATTTTGCTCCCTGTGTAATAGAGACCTAACCTTTAAGCACTGTATGGAAGAAGTCATTTTTTATAATCCACTGTCCATTGTTGAGAATTACCCAACTACTGCCTTTTATGCATCTGTCCTCATTTCCATCTGATTAGTTTATATTTTATGTCCTTTTTTTGGAGCAGGCCACAGTTGTCATTTGTTCTCAAGATTACAAATGAATGGAATTTCTACTGAAACTGCAGTTTTGTTACGCTTTTGTTGAAACACACACGCACAAAGAAGCGGGAGCTAAATTTAATCTAATTCAGACTGACTTAGAGTGTGAGCTGGGCCATAGATGATGACTTAGATGGATGATCAGAAGGCTGATTCTGTTGTGTCCAAGTCTGTCTTAATTCCCTAAATCCAACACAAGTGGTAACCCAACAAGAAAAATGTGCAAGTCCCTTGTGTCCTTCTTAAAGCTGAGCGAGCTAAAAGAAAGTCATTGTTTCAGCAGCCGGTAATGATGATTAGCCACAATCTGGGGGATCGACTGCACATCGGTCAAATGTGTCGACATCCTCAAACGGAGCGATGGCCCACTGTCCAAGTCGTGCATACTGAGTAGATTGATTGTGTTTCCTGCAGAGATTGAGGTAAAGCTTTGATGTGTGCGTTGAAATAATGTGGAACACCTCTAAGATGTGGAGCTGGAGCTGTTGAACATCATCTGAAAACAATCGAAGTGCAATTTTCCTTTTTTTTTTGTATAAATTTTCTGGACAATATTCAGGACTTTAAAACTCTGTTTCATCTTTGATGACGGGTCTTTTTTATATCACATAATTCATTTAGGGGTTGTTGGCCCATTTCACTCTGAGAAAAGAGCACATTTCCATAACAACTCAATCTTTGTCTCATTCTTACCTACATAAAACAAAATAAAGGCAAATCATGGGTACGCATAGGACCAGTCACTGATTTAAAATAATAAACAAAAATGTAGCAATTTTTATCCTTAAAGTTGAAACTTAATACTGGTTAGCAGCTGGTGGGGATATTTTGTCAGGGCATTTTTTACAGGGGGCTACATGTGATCATAATGTGGTAATTGGATAGCTCATTTATTTCACTTAGTTCTAACTGGAGGTCTCCATGCTGACAGTAATTCTGCATTGAAAGCTACCTTTGACATGACAAATGATTCTAAGAAGGGTTTCAGGTTTTGCCCTTTATTTAAGTGTGTGTAAATACCCCATTATTTCATAAAAAAACTTTCATTTTAGTAATGGAATAATCCTGTGCATAATTTGTGTAATTAAAGCCATAGCTAAGAGATTCCAATAAGCTGCAGCACCCACTGGCACCATGCTTGGAAATATTCTCCTCATTTGTTCTGACTTTACTGGAAATGGCCTTTATTATAGAAACAATGATAGAATCCAGTAAATCAGGGAAAAGTATAGGGTGTAGTGTTGCCATCAATAATTGATTGGAAACAAGTCGGCACTGATGGAACCTGAGGCCTTTCCTTTGTGGAGGTCTTAGTGCCGTAGCGATGCATGTGAATAATGCATGGCCCCAGATAGACTCCAGCTCCCTCTCTTGCCTTTTTCCACTCACTGGCTTCCTAGCTTGCAGGCTGGTGCGGCACTTTTCCCCAGCAGTGATTGGCTGTGCCTTGAGGGCAGTGGAGGAGATGGGAAATCACCTGCCCCATTTAGCCATGCTGTGCTAGCAGCCTTAGCACCCTACGGTTCAGACCTTTGTGTCTGCTGTTGGCACTCAACATTAGCACCTCTGGTTAACTTTAGTTGGGGGTGCAGCGGCACGGAGCTGTCATTTGGATACCTATTATTGTCCCTGGCTTTTTTTAAAGGTAAATCTACTGCACAGTGACACTCCCAAGGTTCTTTTTCCTATTTTTTTCTTTTCTTTTTTCTGCGACAGAGCAGGCATTGTGATTGGCAGTAATGCAGTGTCGGAGTTCTTCCACACTCACAGTTGTTGCCTCTGCTTCTTCTTCAATGTCCCTCAACCCAATCCCCCAGCCAACCTACTCACCATCCCCCTTTTCACTGTCTTTTTACATTTTTTTTCCCCTTCATGCTAGTCTCTTTCACACACTGGCGTATGGTGCTGGTGTGGGAAGCATCCGCCACGTTCACAATGATTCAGCCTTGAGAACTGAGAAGGTTCTCAGCGTCCTCTCACCCAGGGGTCTCGGTGGGGAGCCTGCTGAAGCTGGGCACCCAGTCCAGCCCCCTATGGAGTGAGAGAGCAGCCACAGCACCACATAATCCATATTCTAAAGGCCAGCTGGCCTTAAACTATGGTGCATAAGCTGCAAAGACACCTTCCACCCCCGCCCACTGCCCACTCCCCAGTAACTCAGTATCTCAGACAGCTTTGACTTGTCAAAATTGAAACTAGAGTGAATAGCCGCCATTTAGTAACAGCTCTTTAGCAGAAATAGGAATCTATTTTTCCTTTAGCCTCAGGTTTAAGCATATTATGTGAAGAAAATCCTGTCCTGTTTCCCATATTGTTTACTCGGGTGAAACTCACCGCAGCATCTTTGCCAATGTGGACAGCATTTTTTCTCTTTTTTTTCTGACCCCTTTGTTTGCACATGCTGCTTTATTGAAAACGTGCTACTTGACTGTAGGTGCTTTAATATCAAGAGGGGAATTGTGGGGTAAACTCACTTTGACAGATTTTGGCTAAAGGCAAACATGACTATCAAAATGCAGGTATTTCAAAAGGTTGATATTCACTTGTTGAACAAACTAAACTCAAATTCGTCATCCCTGCAGTTACCTCAGTTACTGTTTTCCACATCAAGCTGTTTGCCTGGATGCATTCTGCACATCATACTCCCATTGTGTCTTGTTGTAAAAAAAAAACATAACATGACAAAATATGCACAAATACCATATTGTATTTAAGTTTCATTGCAATTTATCATTGAAAATGCAGTGTTAAAACATGATTAATGAACATTTGTCCTGCAATAGAAAACTGTGAATAAGGTATTAACTTTCCCACTTGACTGTGCCTAGTTTTAGTCTACCACTACACTGAGGCACACCCTGTGGGATTATAAAGAGGCCGTTCGTTTTTCCCAGAGGAGTGGAAATTGACATTATCTCCAGGGTGTTCTAAAGTGACTAATGTAGAAGTGGCTTCATCTTAAAATAGCCTGTCCTACACACAGTCTCAATACTTTATCTTCAGGATATAAGATGATATAATAATTTGGATCATTCCCTCTGAATTTCACTCAAACGACACAGAACTGGGGCAGTCCTTTACTGCAAGTGTGGCAGTCCAAACTCCAAACACTTTTTCCAACTTGAGCCTACAAGCGTGACCAAGCTCTTTGAGTCAACATGTGACTGCAGCTGGAAAATGTCAAAGATGCTTCCTCTTGTTTTCAACCCCAGAGGCATCACGTTTGATGTCCACCTTCAAAGAAGTCTTATCAGTCTTTTGCTGTTGTATTTGTTGGCCATTAACAAAGGGAGATTATTACACACTGCTGTGTCCATGCAATAATTTATCAAACTGAAATGCTCAATTGATCTTTCTATAGGATTTGATGCATTGCTCCACTGCATAACTTTTTAAACTCCTATCAAAGGAAGCAGTTTACCGAGTGGAGAAATTTGGTGAAGTCAACATTTGTTTATAGAAACAGATAATGTGATAATATATTAAACAGTTGGAGTGGGTCCTTCAGTACCAAAATTCATGGCTCAGTACTTTTTGGGCTTTCATTTAGGTTCAACTTTTCATTTTTTTTGCTTTCTTGAAATATCCAAATGTATTTTATCATTTCTTTATTGTACACAAGTGCTGTCTCATTGGCCATTATTCACCCATGCACATGAATCAAAGCAGAACAAATCAAAACAAAACAAACAAACAAAGAAAAACAATCATTTGGTCAGACTGACCAAAAGCATTCTCATTCTGACAGTAATTCTGCACTTTGATCTTTTGCTAAAGCTATTTTATGTTAAATGATTAAATTCATAAAACAATGATAAACATTTCTGTAGCAGCAGTTATTACTTCAGCATAGTTTGAATCTTAAGGGAGAGGCTGCACAAATACAACTGGAAGAAAAAGATGCCACAGATCTGTTTGTACAGCTTAGCACTAATCAATAAATTCAGTTAATGATTTCTATGAATACATTTTTACTCATTGAAAGACAACTGAATGAGGTGTTTGAAACGTTAAAAGTATTGAGTTACTTTTTTTAAGGAATTATTTTGTAGTTTCTCTGGCATTAAAGCGTAATAAGTAGGGTTCTTGGCCGCTCTAATTTCCATTCAGCAACATTGTCTTTTGGAGTTGCTCTGGCAGATGGGAGCCTATGCGTTCATAAATTGGACACAGTATGCAGAACACGGATTTTCATTTTTCTTCTGGGTGTGATGTAGTATGCATTTACTTGTAAGGATTTTTTTGTAGCCTTAAATATCTATTCACATCTGCGAGAACAATGGCCGAAGCTTTGGGTGAGTCGTTGACAACTGTGGCTTGTATCTTGTCATAAAAAAACTGGCTAAAATGGCAGCAAGATTAAACTTAGAAACACCATTTTATTAACACAATTTTATTCAACATCTG
Source organism: Kryptolebias marmoratus (assembly GCF_001649575.2). Classification (NCBI taxonomy): domain Eukaryota; kingdom Metazoa; phylum Chordata; class Actinopteri; order Cyprinodontiformes; family Rivulidae; genus Kryptolebias; species Kryptolebias marmoratus. The sequence continues at coordinate 25,671,138 of NC_051438.1, read as the reverse complement.
TGTTATCAAGAATGGAGTATGATAACATGTTGGCTATTTTGTTATTTATTTCACATTCTCCATGTCTGAATTTTTTATCCAGGGACTGCTTGAATATCATAAGGCGTTGGGCTTGCACTCTAGTTTTTTTGGTCCCTTATACCACAATAACAAAGGTGACGCTTTTTTGAATAAGTGTTGAAGGTTTACAATGAACTGGCCATGCACAACTGTTGATAGTTACGTGCACCTACCTTGTAGTGGCAAAGCTTCCCCATTTACATTTTTCAATTTGTGTAAGGGAAACTTAGAGTTAAGTTTGGTTCTGCAGTCAAAAGGTCTGCGTTGTATAAATGTATTAATATTAAATAAATTCCCTGCTGAGGGGCATAAAGGTTGATTATGTTCTATTATTATTATTATTATTGCATAGTTTTGTATAAAGACAGAAAGAAGACATTACAGTACATCGATGCTCTCTTGTTTTAATTAAGGATCGTCGCAGGTTAAGCCCATAGATTTTCACTCAGTGGAGGCAAAGTAATGGCTTCACTCTTAACCAATTCATTGTGTCTCAGCTGAGCACCAAAAAAACTGTGAATGTCTCATTTGGCTGTATTACACTCCTATTAGCTGGACAGGAAGGTTTTATAAAATGTAAGTTCCATATTACAGATATTAAAAAGTAATCTCTTATATATGAATGCATTAAAATAAAGGGGAAAAAACCACATCAAGCTTAGTCTGCTGCATGCGTTATAATTTTATGTCATATCAAAGAAAATCTCATTATCACTTAATTCTTATAGGACATCAGATGATGTACATTAATTAACTATGTACTTGCAGTGGGTGTCTTTTTAGTCCTACAAATTACCACTGGTCTTAGAGGTCATATTGCTTTATGTTTCAGTGGAGGTAACAAGACATTCCTTGCTAGCATATCTGCAGACCCAATCAACGTAGATGTTCAACCAATTATTGATCCAAATGTACTGTAATTACACAGCCAATTCTGTGGACTTTAAACATGAACGTCTTGTCACATTGATCATTTTGAACGCTGCTTTATCTGTGACTCTGGCAGGGCTTTTCAGTCTTTTAAGAAATAACCTTGATGATGGCACGAAGGCTGTTTTATTGTTGCCGTGAGACCAAACATGGCCTTTTAAAATTGGCATTGAGAAGAAAAATGGGGTCTAATGAAAGACATTTTCTAGCTGCAATATGGGAAACACAAAAATATGAAGCTTTACATGCCCAGAATCTACAAATTTCTTATTAATGCAATCTAGCTTTGGGAAAGTGTAGAAAACGTGTTGTTATCTTGATGAAGCTGGGCCATATAAAGTTGCTCTGTTGTTTTTATTTCTCTCCTTACTCATATTTAAAATGGATTTGTAGGTTAAATTTTTGTCATAGTAGAAAAACAACTATTCCAGCTTTAACTTGTCTTTGTTAGTGTATAAAAGCAAACAACTGAGAAACATTCTGGTTCGTAGCTCTTTTTGGGACCTTCAGATAAAAAATCAGCACAGTTGTCTTTAATCATTTATAGAGGCCATGCAATATTGTTTGCAGTGTGCAGCGCTTGAAGAGAGTTGAAGGCAGTACAGGAAAAGTAAAATAAAAAATTTCTAATAGAGAAGTTCATCTTGCACATTTTCTCTTATACATCAAAAACGGCAATCTGTGATTGCAAAAGGAAGTCTGTCTGGAGGACTGAGTAAATACAACTTCATTTTGGATCAATCATTGCTTTGTCCATTGTCTATAGACAGAAGATTACAGGCATTCCAGATGTACCTGGGTGATATTATTGAATTTAAAAATGTGATTTTTTTTTTAAATTGTGGAATAAAATAAAATAAAATTCTTTCAAAGCACTTTTTTGGGTTTCAAGGGTTTTTGGTTCATCTGATAGACAGACAAAAGGCAAAACAAAACTGCTACACCATCTTTTAAACTAAAACTGTAAGCTTCTCAATAATCAGCACAACCTGGTCCTTGAATATGATGTTTTTCTCCACAGCTGAAAACAAGAAAATTAAAAATAAAAAGATAAAATTCCTTAAAAGAAAAAGGTGGAAAAGTTGGTCTGTCACTAAAAGGTAACTGTAGCTAATGTTTATTGGAGCAGGTTCAATTTAAATGGTGCACTGTGTCTGTCACCAGGCTTTTCATCATGTTAATATATTCTGGGTTTGTTTTCTTTTGCTTGCAGTTTGACTGGTGCAGGGTTTGTTACATCATTATTTTGTTTTTCTTTTCTCCACTTTTTAAGAATCAGGGTTTTTTTCTTGCTTATTCCACTTAACCAACCCTTCATAATTGTATAGTAAGTGGAATAATTTATTTTTCAGCTCTAACTTGTTTAAAAAGTGTTGCACATTTTAACAGAAACCCTGGGATTTTTGACAAAATGCCAATCTACCCCCATGTTGCAAATTTGTAGCAATCTGTCCCTTGATGCCCAGCAACAATCTCAACAAATCACACAACAAATCAAGATACAAAAAAGGTATTTAACAAAGCTATATCACTTCATTTATAGTTTAAAGAAAGCTATTTTCTATTTTTCAATCTGGAGCTTCAGTTTGTCAGAGTCCTTTCTATCAAAACTTTTAAGATCAAAAGTAAACAAGTCAGCCAATAAGAATGGGTCAAAACTAGAATGGAATCACTTCAACTCTTTCCCTCCTGTTGAGAAACTGTGGCAGTAATGAATTATTTTTGGTGACCTCATTTTTCTGTCATACAAACTCATCTCTGCTTAGATCATAGCATAATAACAATTTTGACTGATGTGTTTGCTTCACATATGTTTGTAGCAGTATTTTTACAACTATGCATGTTTTTGTATGCCTAAGAGATTATTTAAATATCACAAAATAAGCCAGACAAAGCATGTTTTCTACATGTCTGCAAAACAAGGATGGATAAATGGTGTCAAAGTGAAGAGCCATAAAAAAGTGTCACTTTAAGGTCTGCATGTAGCTATGTGCACACTCCCTCATGAATGTACATCAGCACTTCATGTCAGAACCCTTCACTTAGCCCCATAATAGTTTCTTTGGATGCTTTCCCACATTTTGTGTTTTACAGGAGGCATCCCACCTCTCCCTCCCATTCTGTTCTTCTCTCCGTCGCTGCTGCTTTTTTTTTTTCTTCTTTTTTCGAGGGGTAAACACACGCAAACCTCCTCAGCCTATCATCTGTGACCGCCGCTACAGCCAGACAGCGTAACATGATCCATGATAGAGTGGTGCAAATCGCCCGGCGCTCTTGTCTACCATCTAACAGAAGGAGGGGGAGAAGCCCATGAGATAGGTTGAGTTTGAAAAAAAAAAAAGGAAAGAAGAAAGAGAAGGAGGAGGTGGTAGAGAGCTGAGGGAGAGTGCGGCAGCGGTGGCTGGCAACTAGAACGATGCTGGTGTGACTTTCCGGTCCACTAGGTTTTAACCCTTTTGACATCGCTTGAGTGCCGTCCATGTGTCAGAGTGATAGTGTTCTCGTGCAGCGTGCAGCGTGCAGCTCGTGCAGCAGCAGTAGAAAGAGGAGGAGACCCAGAGCATCTCTAAAGGCAATGCAAAGCAGCACCGTAGCCTGAGAAGTGGATGCAGAAAAGCTTCAGTGGGGAACAGCTACAGACATTTTTTAAGGTAACACATCAAGTTCTTTCAAAAACCTTTTATGATACATGTTAAATGAATGTATCCAGATTCTTATGTAGTTTACTGTTTAGTATATATTACCTCCAAGTTCATCTTTTGGACATCTGTGCTGATAAAGCTGGAGTTGAAGATGAACCGCATGTGTCAAAAACTTGGATGTGGGGAAAAAAAAAATGTTTAATGCATTACCAAGCTGTGCAACAGCAGCTCCTCTCTTAGCCTGGGCCTTATTGTTACAGCAAGAATCTACTGTCTATTGTATACCCCTCAATACCCTTGTGAATCCTCTTTTGAGGGGGCGGTGTGTTGTGTTCAGGAAGGCACTGCAGCCTAACACGTGTAAGGCAGTAATACGGCACCATGCACATGGCTTGAAATCTTGTGGACAAACTAAGATATAGCATGATGGGATAGGTGAGGGCAGATTTTGGATTTAAACAAGTTACTTTATTGTCACTTAGAATAGTATTTTCTTTTTTCCATTTTTTTTCAGGATTTTTTTTTTGGTGGGGGGTGAATTTCCCAACTTTTTCACAAAAATGCATGCACAAACTAAACCTTTCTTGGTATTTATTTATGAAAAAATATATTTGAATATAATATTACATGTTGTATAACATTAGTATAAGCTTTTCTAAGTACTTAAAATGTTATCTTTACACTTCATTTCTGCTTATTATCTAAAATGAAACAGCTACTTAATTTAGAATTCCCCTCACATGCAATATTAAAAAATATTGAAGAAGTATTATGGGTAATGTATGCTAACAGTCCACCTTAGGTGTTGCCTTTCTGATGTTGACTTGTCTTTGAGTAATCATTTCGGGTTGACGTCATGGCCTGGGAGACAGAGATGAATTGAAGTGCTTAGCAGACCAATAGCTACACAGACAAAGAGTAATTGGGGTGTACTGAGTGGTGGCCAACGTAAGCAGAGCAGATGCATCAACAAAGGAATAAGTCTGGCCGCTCCAAAGGGTCATACAGTTGCAGTCCCACATACATTCACTGGCAAGTGGAAAATCCTTGCAGGTAAATGCGGCGAGGCTTTTCTCTACAGGCAATGCATCTTAGAGGAGGTAATGCAACAACTTAATCTACAGCTATGAGGTGAGTTGGGGAGCAAAGCTTTTTTTAACACATTTTAACATCTATTGATTTTATGTAAAGTAAAGACTTGATGTCTGTTTTCCATTTTCTCCTTTTTTGATTGTTAATATACTTCAGTTGTCGTTCAGTTAGGTTGTTTTTAATGTGTTGGGAGTAGATGAATGGGTGGGGATGGTGCTGAGAAAGTGGGCATATTGTGATTCAGCCATCTTCATATATGTCAGTGGTAATTACATTGAAAAAGTAGCTTTCTGTCCCAGGAGAGGGAGGCAAGTCCGTGCATGCTGCATCGTGTATACACTAGAGGAAAAGTAAAGCTTTAATGGCATCGTTCGACACATGTGCAATCAGAATATGAATGATAACTTTAGTATCATAAATCACAGCTGGCTTGTGGACCATCAATACTTTGCTCAGGCTTGCTTTTGATTCATGAGTTTTCTCAGAGCATGACAGCCGCTGGAGTCTTCCATTAATATTGAGGCTTGTGTATTTTTTATTTTAATTTTCTTATCTAATTGTTTCACCAGGCAGCTCCGCCGGTCTCATTTTGCTCTTAGTCTTATTGGCAGATACACGTTAGGACCTCAGGGCAAGTGAGAGCCTTGGTCAACAAAAGCTTTTGTACATTAAGGCGCAGTTTCTGGATAACCCGTTCCATAATTTATGTAATGACGGGATGAACTGTTGTTTAATTTATGCAATATCTGGACGAGGACAGTGCTCTCTGGCAGAGTTCAGTCTCTCCGTGTGGACCTCTGACTTTCTGTTTGGCTCAGCTGAAGTCTGCTGAAGAATCACATCAGCAGTTTTGAATCCTAAAGGAAGGCTAAGAAAAATATTCAGAAATACTCAGCATTCATCTTCAATACCTCAAATTCACTTCTTTTTTACCATTAAATAGTGATGATGTTATTTAAAATTAAATGTGACAGAAATAATGCAAAAAATATGATTAAAAACATACTAAAATATTATTCACTGTGTTTGCTTTGTAAACCCTGTCGCTAAAAAAGAAATTAATATAAAAGTAGAATATGGCATACAGGATGCACGCTATCCTGTCTAAATATATACATTTTGATTAAGCTACCAGACACACAATTACATGATAGATTGAATTTCAGAAATATGCTTTCACCTGATTTCTCTGGAGGTAAAGCTGACATTACTTTTTGCCTAAATTATCTTCACATCCAACTCCAAAGTAATCTCACAGAGGTTTTTGAAAAGCTAAGGAGTGTGAAATTTGTCCAGAGTGATCTGGGAGAGAAAGTGATCCCTTGTTTTCAATTAGAACGCTGTCAAGTGATGTGGGTCAAAAGTCAGCATCCTGAAAGCCTCTTACTGTGTCTAATTAAAAAAAGTTCATTACAAACTCAAAAAATAAAAAAAATTACAGTGAGAAACTTATTGATTTTTACAATTAGTTTTTAAATTACGGCAAAAAAACTTCAGACTTGAACTTGTTCACTTTTTTAACAATGGATTTTTTTTTTACAAGTTATGAAGTATTTTTATAAAACAATGGTGAAATGTAGTACAATCTTAAAAGTTGGGTTTTCTAAACATTTTTCTGTTCCAGCTAAAATTGTAAGTTAATTTCAGAAATAGTTATAGTAAATAAATCAAAAGTCATGACAATATCCCACTACTTTTGTAGTACGCATTTAGTGGTCATTATAATGTATAGAGCAGAAATAGAGAATACCTGATTCCATACCTTAACTTAAATTTAAATTATAAGATTTAAAAACATATATATTTTATATTTGTTATACCAGGTACAGCTCATCTACTACAAATAATAGTTTACACTACACTGATTATTTTCTAAATTTGTAATGTTTACCTTTTAGTCAGTGTAACAATCCATAAAAAATATACTGTTTATATTTTTAGGATTATTGTTTACAAATGCCGAATGACTAAAATGTAACCAGGTTAAATTTAAACTCCATTCCCCTGTGATTGTTTAAAAAAAAACATTGTCGGCAGCTTCTTTCCAGAAAATGATGCGTGAATACTTGAATAAGTAAGTGCTTACCTAAGGAATTACAAACTTTGAGGAAAAAAAACCCCAAAACAACAAAATTAATTCATAAATTAAGTATACATAACAGAAACTGCCGTGATATTAGAATGATAAAAAATACTTTCATTAATTCTCATTTTTCTGAAAGTGTAAGTATACATCACAACTCTAACTATAAACCTTCAGAAAAATCTCATATGTGAATTTAACAGATATGTGAATTTAATAAATATTTTATGTAAAAGGAACAAGAGCTTCTGCATTTGAATCTTTATATTATCGTTGTTGGTTTTAGCGCTTTACGTTGTAGGATTTGACACTTAAATTTAGTATATTCACTATATTTTGTAATAAATGTTTGCTCCGGTTTCATATACACAGTGGGAGGGCAACATTATATGAAAAAATAGACTTCTTTTTAAAGCACAGAATAATTCATGTTTGAGATGTGGAGCTGAATTTCTGACCAACTATGTCTGTGCTTATGAATTGTTAACGACTCATAGAGGCGTATGTGGACGTCTTGTTGTAGTGACCAGAATTCGTAAGATAATGACCATCCTTACCCCATGTAATGTCAATAGAAAAAGAAAAAAAAAAAAGACTGGAGGCCTTGTTTCTCAGTTGTGTACTGCAGACATTTACAGGCATCATTATCCAAACGGTGATGCCAGTGGGTGGTTATAAGAGCTTGAGGTGAAATAAGCCATTTAGCTGCTTTATGATAGCCTCCCCAGACCTCGCTGTTTTCACATCCAGGGTCAGAGCTTAGCCGCCGTCTAATCTCCCTTAGTCTCACAGCTGTCATTAGTTTCCCTCCTGATCAAGCAAAGCTGCTGCAATTGGCAAAGTTTGATGTATTTTAGAAGACAGTAAATAACCATAATGCCTGTTTAGATTACTGAGTGTTTGCAAATTTCCTTTATGTCGGATTTTATTGACTTTTTACTGTAATATCTGATAAGCATGATGCAGAGTTGACATTATTGTGATGTAATTGTGAAGGTTTAGAAAACAAAACAAAACAAAAAAATTCAAGACATAAAAACAAAGATTTTATTGAGCTACTGCCTGACGAATAGGGCTTGAGAAGGATATAAAAGCTCAAAGCATTGTGGGACTTTATTACTGTAGTGTTGGAGTTGGACCCTGCTCTTCTGTTTATACTTCAGTTTGCTGTGTTATTAACTGCTGTGACCGTTTTTATGACCGCCATTGAAATCATATACACAGTGAAATATTTTTTATGCTTTCAAATATGAAAGCAGGATAATGGAATTAAGGTGGCTGAATTACAAAATAAATAAAAAATAAAAAGTGTTATGTAGCATGAAGATTTGCTCTACAGCAAGGGATTACTTTGCCAATATTCAACATAGGGGTTTCAATGTGCCAAAAATATCACATAACACTGTTTTTTACAGTGAAATCACAATTTTTACATTTATTTTTACTATTGATTTTTTATTATTTTGCAAGTTAAAAACCAGTGCAACCAAACTATTTTCTATATAAAAACGTAGGAAACATAGATGTAATTAGAACATGTATGTGATCAGCTTCTTCTATTTATAAGAGTTTCATTTATGTTGATATTTAAGATGAAGACTGAAAATTTAGTTTAATCACAAGCACTGAGAATAATTTTTAAATTTAGCCATTATGCCCTCTAATTTGGAGAAACCCCAAACAAGTTCTATATAATGGTGATGGAGTTATATTTTAGAGACAAACTCCTCTGTTTAAAAATCAAAATCCTTTGTTTTGGTTTCCTTTTCCAGTTTAGATAAGAAATCCTCTGCACTGACTGTAGTTTGTTATGATTGATTGGTCGCCATTTCTCAAGGGCGGGCGTTAAGCAAACTAACTAATAGTTTGATTTGGCTGAGGAAAACACTGCATCACCACAAAGCATAGAGCAACAATAGACAGAATGTGTCAGATCCTACGGTCTTTCTGCTTTGGCCAATCGTCAACACATTCTAATCCTTCACCATCTAATATCATCTACTCACCCTCCTCAAATTCAACAACACATCACTGTGTGTAGCACAATTCCTTAGATAAATTGCAAATAGCAGCTAACAGCATCAAAAACAGTTTGTTTGACTGAAAACGTAATCAAAGAAAGCTATTTTGCAAGAAAATAACCAAAGCAAAATACAGATTTTGCACCAAACTAATGATGGACTAAAATGGCCAGCAAGCAATTTCAACAGTTTTAGCCGCTCTGATATGTAAGTATTCACACCAGATATGAGACAAAAATGGAAAGTTACGTTCAGCAGCTTGTCAAAATCATTTGACCGTTTTATTCTAACATAAATGAACATCATTTCCCTCCTGGACTTTTGTCAAGGTAGCACTAATTTGCTTCTTTTTGTTGCTTCTTTTGATATGAAATCTTCTAATTGATCTTCACCTGCTACATTTGTGTTATTTTTTCCTGTTTTTCTGATAATGTTAAGTCCTTTTCCTGCTCCCTGTGGCCAAATTGGCTGTAGATGTGTTTGTTTTGTTTGTGTGCTCGACAAGCATATCATACGGTATGTCAGCCTCTACCCACAATGCAGTGCATTCTGACATTGTTTCCTATTCTGTAAAGTGTGTTTCCCGTAAGATTAAGCAAATTGTAAAATAGTGAGAACGCTGTTTACAACATGGTAGTGCTGATTTGTATTGTCTGTTGCATTGATTTTTAAGGAAGCCTCAAGTTACAGTAGATGCATTAAACAAGAGCAATCCTTTTTTAGAATAATAAAATACGTACAATACATTTGTGCATTTCCCTTAAAAGTGGGTCTCAGGCAGGCATTTGGCACATGAAGCCAGTTAACTGCACGTTTTTGTGACATCTGTGTGCAGAAGGACTTGTCAGAATCCCCGAGCCCCTCCTTTTACCCACCTTCACTTGTTCCATAATCAGTGGCAGTGGATGGGGAAAAAAGGCAGTCGCTTTATACTCCTAAATAAAAGGCCACTTAGGCAGATAATTCTCCTGAGACTTATCAGCTCTGTTTTTTTTTCTTTCTGCTTCCAGATGAAGAAATTTGTAGAACAGGGCAAACATTCCTTTTAATTAATGAAACCTTTCATATATCTCACCTCTTCCCCGCCTCTTGTTACTCTTTTTACCCATTTCTTCTGCCCCCTTTTTTTCTCCTTTCAGTGTTTTCTGTTTCTTATCATCCATCATAGAGAGCCCATAGGTGCCCTTCACATTACTGTACCTTTTAGGTTAGCTCTTGATGCCTTTTGAAATTGCTGGCTTATCCACACTTTGATGTTGCCTTCAAATGGATACTAAGCAAAACTTTGAAGTCGCGACCTAGAAGTGGCCAAGAATGTTGAATACCTGAAAAAACTCAGCACTTAACCAATTTTTTTTTGTTTGCAAACAGTCCGTGCTACACATTCATTTATGTGCAGTATAATTTGAGCAGCATCTGGAAGGGGAATCAGGATTATTTGTTTTTAAAAGTGAGGGGAAGAGATCGAGCGCTCTGTCTGTCTTTGTTCTATTTCTGGGAATGGCTGCAAGAGGATTACTGCAAGTGGCAGAGTATTCATTATTTAGATGGAAGTAGCGGAGTTGGGGAAGGGCTGGTTTCATAAACCACTTGACGATGACATGTGTGCTGCTATACTAGGAGCAAAAAAAAAGTTTCACCTCCAAAATTTATCCCACCAGCAAAGGCACTTGTAGCAACTCTGTGGCAGAGACTGCTGAGACACCAAACACTAACTTAAACTGATGGAGCAAACTCAGATTGATGGAGTTAATGGATGAAATCGTTATGAGTTCTCCCGCATTGCTCTCTATATAGGCTTTGAAAGTCATGAAGTCATCTTGCTGTTTCATGGTGCATGAAAGATGTGGTATTATAGTTTTTAAATACAGCATCTTTCAAGCTTGTTATTACACTGAAAATGACTGACTTGGATATCTGCATTGAGAAATCTTTGTTAAGCCTGGCTGATTGTGAAATAATGGCAGTTTTGTCTCTATGCCTGGCTTGATATACCTTCAAAAAAATGACGAAAAATATCAGCAGCGACATTTTAAAATAGCCTAAGAAAAAAAAAAGTGAATTTAAAATGAGAAAGCTGTGACAGATAATGTTTTTCAAAGCAAAAGCTGCCAGTGTTGGTGGTGGGTCACCAGTGAGACATTTTCTCCTGGCTTAAATAGTCGCATGTTTATCCTGACAGTTTTGATACTGGTCACAGAGAGGGTCCCACCACTGTGATTAATGCACTGTCATACCACCATGGTGGAGGATGTCTCTCGGCAGTCTCCATCTCTTTTTCCTGTACTCCTCCCTGATATTTCACTAATGTGACTCGACAATAAAGAGATTGATAGTGATCATTATGCTGCTCTCAAAGAGTAATGTCACTTCCCAGCATGATCCAGCCAGCTTCTAATTCAATGACTGCTGTGGGGGTCGCATTTGAGCAGTGGTGGTGCATATTGTTACTGTACATACAAGTGGCTACTTCTGCTAACGGGAAGTCAGGACCAGGGACATTTTTAAATCACCTTCCCCTGTTATTAAAAAACTCTTGAAGCCCTGTATGTATCCTGTGCTAAATAAAACCCCTAAGATGGCTCTTCCTGAGTAACTTGACACTGCAAGTCTTCTCACTCTAAACAAGTAAACTCAGACTCTTACCGTAACACTTTGCAGGCTTTATCACCAATTTCCCTGTTCTCCATCTACAAATGAAACTGGGAGGGTCATTCATTTGCTTTCCTTACCCTCAGTCTTTACAGTGAGGTTGATTTGTTTATCTGCATGTGTTTTTGCCCCTGGCCCCAATCTCCTACACAAGAAAAAAAAAAGGTTTAGCATTTAAATTGGTTGATCCGCTGCACATTTGCTAAACCTGTTTTTAAAGCATTACATTGATGAAAAGCAGACGGTAATCCCAGAGGGTGTGCGGCCTTATCTGACTAAACACCTGACAATGAGATTCTATTGTCACTCTTGGAACAAAAAGACTCTCCATGAGCATGTTTTGTATTTATTGACCACTGCAGTTTAGTTCAACTGTAGTCGCAGGTCGGCTTGCTGCAGGTATGAATCAGAGCATGACGCTGTGAGAACACAAAGTCTGTTGTTTATGACTGTTGGCATTGGTGCTGAAAGAAACACCAAAGTCTGTCTAATGCCATGCTGCTCTGGAAGTTGTCTTTCCTACCAAATGTGTTTTACTGTAACTCCTGGGTGTCAGTGTCCATACCTGAGTGAGGAGACTTTGTTAGCTTTCGAGCTTTCAGAGGTAATCCCAGAATCTCTTGTATGCATTTCTGCTCTGCTTATATTCACACTATCTGATCCTCCAGTGCCGCACTTCCCATTTTATATTTAGCCAGACAAGACATTTAGTCAATATTGTTGCCTATGAATATGTAGAAGGGAGGTGGCCTTCACCTGAATGTGGCAGATGTGATTTCTAACTAAATCATAGGGATTACATTATTGACAGTGCCTTGAATAAACATCAGGACCAGGTCAAAATCTATTGTCTTCCATTATTTGCACAGAATCTGCAGCATGTTGAGAAATATAAAAAAGGAGAGCTTATGTTACATGTATGAACAACATATTCTGATATTAATTATTATGAATCAGTGTTATACGTTTGACTAGAAAAAAAATCTACCACCAGAAAAAAAATATTGTCTTATACTTTAAAAAATATATTCTAATCATTTAAAAAGTAATGAGAATATGAAAAACATTTTTTGAAAACATTTTTTTTTATTTTAAAGATGTCAGGTCCACCACAGTTCACACCAGAATACCATTCATGTGGACCTTGAGATATTTATTCCTCTATTGCACTAAATGCAGGCAATAAGGTTTTGTGAGATAAATCATGTAAGTAACCTATTTGTATGAGATGAGATTGAATATGGTTACATTACTTTAGGAAATGATGTGAAATGTTCCTAATAGATTCATACAAAATATATCAACAACAATTCAAGACACAAATTCCCTGATAAAAAAATATGTTGCACTAACTTCTTTCCTTTCTGTAAAAAGTTATTGCAATGATGGACATCATTTTCTTTGATAAAAAGAGGACTTTCTTTAAACCTTGGCCCTACAATTTTGGTAACATTTAAAAATCTTATATATATATATATATATATATATATATATATATATATATATATATATATATATATATATATACATGTAGAGAGAGAGAGAGAGAGGACAGAAGGAGTTAGCTAGATAGACCAGGTTACAAAGGTCCACTACAGAGGACAAAGTTGAACTAAGGGTAGTTAGGAGGATAAGAGATAATGGAGAAAAATGGGTTGTGTCCACATTATCAGACTGGCTGTGTTTACTTGCTGAATAATTTTATTGTCTCTGCATCTTAGCACTAACAAACTACCGCATTCCTCTTCAACACCTAGATATTATTTAGACAGATTGTGTTTGAGTAAGTGTTTCCTCCCATTATCCAGCTCTAGATTTTGCTACAGAATTTTCTCAGAGCACGAAGAATAAAAAGAAAATATAAGAAGACATTCAAATAATGGCAGCTGATTGTGCTTTGTGGCTAAAATGAGATAGTGGGACTGCACACATTTATGTCCACCCTGGGTATTCTGCTATATTAATTCACCTTTGTTCAGTTCAGTCTGGTCAATAATAATCCCAAGCAGGAAACTTAACCAGCTGCTGCCTTTTATAAACTGACAGTTTACGGTTTTGCAAAGCCATATGCTGCTGCTGCTGCCTTTTCTCTCAGATATCACTTCTCAGTTTCCATTGTCAGTCTCGTCTTGGCTTTTATGATCCTAATTCTGATGGATGTATTCCAGTGTGAAATGACTCATCCGGCTGTGAACGCGGAGCATCCTTTGCCTCCAACTGATGCCATTTGGTGAGAAGGAGGGAAAGCATGGAGGCCATCAGAGGAGACAGGAGAAAGCTTGAGTGTTGACGACGCACCTCCCTTATCTAATTGGTGCAAAGCAAACATGATTAAGCCCAATCTGAAGGACGATCAGTGTCTTCCACCACAGAGACATGTCACGTTCTGCTGCATGCACAGCTGAAAGGCCGATCGGCACGGTCTTATGACAGCATCAAGCTGCTGTCTCAACAACAAAAAAAAACACATTCTAGAAACAAAATAGCTTTTCTTTTTCATTAAGACTTTTTCCAAAAAGGTCTCAGACTTAACTGCTAAATAGGTTGTTTGACTTTAAGCTGTCATATTAGGGATTCTTGGTGGTTTTCTACTAACATTTGTACAATCTTTTAACTGGCAGAAATATCAGTAAATGTCAAGTCAATCTACACTGACTACAATTATTTTAAATGTTAACTTTATTCACAGTGTCATGTTTTTTTATTAATTAAAAATAAAACAAAAGAATGATAATTATATCTAAAGATTTGTGTTTACACATTTTCCCAATTTCTAGCAATGAATTCATCGTGTAGGTTTGAGACAACCTTCAGTTCTTAAAAGGATTGTTGTTTTGCTTTGTTTTTCCTTGTGTTGCTTATTAATTTGCAGCCCACACATTATCCCCATGTGTTGTCACATCAACATACCTAAATGTGTTAGAAAGGGCACCAAGTGAATTCCATGACAACTGTAGCTGGTTTTAAACCATCAATTTTTATTTTATTTTTTATTTTTTTCCATTTTCACTTGTGGCTAAAAATACCCCCCAAAACAACAAAAAAACCAAAACAAACATCAAACAAAAAAACTTTCTCTTTTTTCACTCATTATTATAGCACTTGTTTGTGCATTTTGTTTACCTACATGTTACATACACATATGTATGTATGTATATACAGTATATTGCATATAGTCATTGCAAAAGTTTTAAAACTTAAAAATCTTGTTTTTCTTGGTTCTTTATAATATGTTAATCTTTTATTGTGAAAGACTTTTACAATAGACAGCATCTCAGAGACAATTAATTTATATAGTGCTACAAAAAACTGTTAATTTATGGCTTTGCTTGTGTTGTTTTATTAAAAGAATCCAGGTGCATCCAAAACAAAATACCCTTTTTATTCCTTTTCCACGATGAAGTATCATTTTACAGATAATCCTGCAAAACTGATGAATACCATTTCATCAAGCACAATGTCTGATATTCAGTCTTGATTTAAAAGCTCGAGGTGAGCAATAATTAAGCTCTCCCGCATTGAACATTTCCTCCCTTTCAGTTGAGTCATGACAAATTCACAAAATGTTCCAAGCAGCACGGAACCAAATTTGATGCGGTTCAGATGTAGAGGCGTGAGAGAGGTGCTAATTGATGCCTGCTGTGGCACGAAAAGCAAATTGTATAGTTTACAAGTACAACCACCAAACTGAAGACATGCACAACCCTGTGGAGTCATATGAAGAGTGTGAATGAAGAATGTGCTCAGAGAATCTTAATGGATGCTGTCAACACATCTCTGCTACCTGCTCCACGCAATTTTATTCCCCTCGCCATGTTAACAATATTTGTGCCCACTCAGGCTCATACACGAACACCGTCTCACTTGTGTGGACTTCTCTAAATATACCTGACATGTCACATTTAACTCTAAGAAAATATTTTAAGACTTTATGTGCCAATTCAGTTCTTTTTTTAGATTAAGTTTCCTTTTCAAGTTGGAAAGTTCATTAAATAAAATTGATTGCATTTCCAGCCATTAACTCAAATGGCATTTTTTGTTGCCTATGCTTTAGCTTCAGCACAAGTGCGCTTTGCATATTAAAGAGATTTTGTTTATATTTTTGTCTGAATGTACAATATATGAGCATATTATAATTCTGTGACATGCAGAGTGGAAAGATTTAGCTGCCGCAAAAACTGAACTTTTGACCGTTTTGAAAAGGATTTCTAATATATAAGGCAGTGAACTGTTGGAAAGAGTTATCTGTCTGCCGCGTGTTTGAAGGATGAAGCTTCTCTCTCTGGTCTGTTTCATTTTCATAAATTTTCAGGATATTTATCACATGCTTTTAAAAACAGAGCAGTTTTATGATGCTTGCTCTCAGCAAGATGTAAATAGGCTGAGAGATGAACAGCCAAACCTCACACGTGTCTGTTGTTCTCTTTCTATGCAGCCGTTTTGGGCAAAGACATATTTTTCTGCGACACAATAATATGAAAATGGATGTGAAACTGGACCTTGAGAGAGAAGAAGGAAAGGTTGTTCACAGAATGTAACTGGCATAACACTAAAACAAATTTCAAGGTACTGACTTAGCGTGCCGCTTGTAGCTTTGTATAAGTTGTCTTCCTCCCGTGTTAGGGGCAGCAGTTTCACTCAGTGACCAACTAGTATAATGAATGTGTCTGGTCTCATTTCACATCATGACAGTTCTGGACTGAAAAGTCACCCCTGGTACAGTCAAAATGTGTTGCTTTATTTTCTGCCTGTAATTAGTTTCATGTTGCAGTCACAACTAGGATGTCCAAATGCCAACTAAACTAAGACAAAGTTTGTTCTTATGTGTGTTAACATAAAATACGTTATCAATACTTTAAATAAAAATACTGTTTAACTGAACATGCACAGTTTTTTTTAATATGCAGGCTACAGATTAGGCCTTAAGCTTTGTATAAATTTAGAAAATATATTTTGTTAGAGTACAACTTTTCCTACATCTACCAGAAGTCTGGTTGTGCTCCTTTTTCTCCCCCATTATTTGAGTCTGTAAAATATATATTCTAGGTTAATGCCACATTGTGCAGCAAAGTGTGGTAAAGGCTTATTATTTATTACAGCTGCTGCTACCCTAACTGTCTGTCATTTATGAATTCAGCAGTAATGCACTGGTTATAGCTTTTTTATTTTTTTAGTGGTAATTTTTATGAGTTTCACTAATATATACAATTGGGATGTTTTTGGTTACCTCAGATTTGTCTCATTAAGCATATCAGAAAAGACAATGAACTGATCTTCAAATACACAGGTGACTTTAAACTCAGGCGCCCATCATGTGAACTTTCTTTGCGAGCGCTAGATATTCCTCATATCTTCAAAAAGTATTTGTCCTGTATTGTAGATTTGCGAAAAATAGAGACACTCAAAATGAGAGACATCTTAAATTGTAGGACAAAGAACAAAGGATAAAAATGCTATTCAGTCCCTCACAAAGGAACAACTGATCACCACTGTCCAAGCAGAGACTACATGTAACCAACAATTATCATTTGATATGATTTGGTTACACTTTCAGAACTGAAGCTGTAGATCATCATCAAGGTACTTTTCATAAGTGGTCTAGCCAACCAGGTGTTATAGCTGAATAATGGTCATTCAGTCACTTAACTGTTTTTTTATTTTTTGTCAGGATCAGTTGAATGAATTGACCGACATCAAGGAAACTGGGCCAAAACTTTTTATTAATAAAGCCAAATGCATGTTAGCAAAACATCTCAAGAACACATAAATCATGAAAAACAGTCCTAGACCTCGTGAAAATTGCCGTTAAAACCAGTTTAGTTAAGTTCTCAAAAATGTATTAACCCCTTCATCACTAGCGACCCCTGTACCGGGGGCAGAAGCACTTCTGCCAACAACCTAGGGACTAAGGGATTAATTTGAATAAATGAATAAAACATGCATCATTGTCCTTTTAGTTGAGAGTTATTACAAGTTCTTGAACACCCGAGGTGACTATCATCAGCAAATCAACTTTTTAAAATAGTTTTGCTGTTTATACTATTATCAGACCATGACATGATGTTACCTTCAAGGCCTTCTCATAGATCATCTTTATCATTTTTCCTTGGTGCCAAATAATTTTTAAACAAGATATACTGTTGCTCTTTAAAGCCAGCTATTTGTTATAGCATTGTGACACTTAATGAATATAAAGTGGCGCTAAACTAGGCTGCAAATATGTATGTTGAGTGTAGAAGGATGGGTGGAGGCTGTGGTTAGACGGCAGTTGATAAATTGTTGTTATCTGACTTGCTGTTATGGAAAACACAGCAAACATATGGAAGGAGGATTGGGTAAATCCGTTAGTGACCACATGTTTGATGTCTGGTGTGTCTGAGGATTTTTTTGGCTGAGAGTGTTGGCATGAAAAACAATGAGAAACCTCAGTAGAGCTCCACTTACGCAGCAGAACGTTCTTTGATGCACATCAGCAATCAGCTTACATATTTATGTATTTATGTGCTTTTACATTGTATGGTGAACAAAAATGAGCTCCAGGAAATGTGTTCTTTGAATAACCCCAGATTATAGTCAACTATAATCTAGTTTGTACATTTCTTGCCATCTAGTTCTTCAACAAACTTGGACATAATTTAGGCCACCTTCAAATGCAATCATTTTTATAGACTTTAATTTTTTGAATGTGTTCCTGCAAAAGCAGTCTCTGGAGAAAAAGCACAGGAGGTATATATGAGTTGGATGCCTCCTTGACAACACCTTGGAGGTAAAAATCAATGTCTGCCAAACAAAGTGAAATGTTAGGCTGCAGCCAATACATGACAGATGATGCTTAGGGTGGTATTTTCTAAGGAGAATGAAGACTGGAACGCAGGCAGCCTTGTCTGTTCCTGTCAAGTAAAGCAGCATTTTGAAGGACAGTACATCTGACTTCACTGACCACTTTTATTGTTGATTAGCTGGATGTAAGAGTGTTTGAGAGCCACTCTGAAATGAAGGGGTGACAAGGTTAAAAATTAAGAACAATTGCATGGCAGATTAAACTTTAAAGACCAGTTTTACTAATGAATTGTGATGCCAGGGCACTCAAGAGACTTCACTTACAACTGTACTTGGACAAAAGCACAGTCATCTTCATTAAAGTGGATTGGTTGTCATATCAGAACAGTGCCTCTGTTTCATGGAAGAAGTAAAATTCTGTGATAAGTCACAAATTTCACAGCTCAACTGCTTAGGATTTTATTGGCCATGTCTAAAAAAATTTTTGCACTTTCCATCTCAGTGACCATACAGTTTTAGTCAGATTCCAATTTCCTCAGGGTGGAGCTCGGGCTATGCTGCTAAATAGTAACAGTGGAAGCAGCATAACTGTAGCACATTAGTCAGAAAGCACTGTGTTGCCACCTCATGCATGATCAGTCTTCAAGGCTCCAGCAGTGACCTCACCACACAGCCGTGGGCCATATCATGTTGCTGATTGAGCATGCACCAAGCCTCGGAGGGTACGCAGGTTACATCTTCATCTCGCCAAGAGGAGCAGAGGGTGTTCTGTCGGAAAACTCCAAAACATCACTAGTGCTCGAAGGCTTTTCTCAGTGGGTTTTAGAGTGTGTCTGAATGTGCGAGAGTACTAAGTGTAACATGTACTTGCACACATAAAGTTCATCTCTCATCCCCATTGAGGATATTGACATCTTCAGCACGACCCTCCCCACCACTCTAATGCACAAGTTGGTAAGCAGTATGAGGAAAAAACCAATGATTTGTCCCATTATTATTCTTGTCCTGTGTTCTGCTCTGTGGCCAAGAGTAATGCAACAGTGGGATATCAATTCATAGCCTTGGCCCCAGGAAAGCTCTTTGGAAAGCAGAGGGATTTTCAGCCTGTGTGCAATAGCTCAAGCTCTGGAGGTAGACACTGCAAGAAATGTTGATTTAAAGAATTATAGCTGAAAATGTTGGAAGGAGTCAGATATGAAGAGAGATTCAAAGGCTCAGCTTGTATTGTTTGTCCATTGAACTTTATTATATAAAGACTTGGATGAAAGCACATTGATATTTAAAACTTGGACTAAAGGATTAATGGGTACAGCAGAAACAAGCACCAGATATCATTACTTTTATCAACGTTTGTTTTTCCGATTTTACTTTTTTTTTTTTTTTTTTTTTTTTTTTGGGGGGGGGGTACTATTTATTTGACCACATATGACATTTTTGTATTGCATGGTGTTTAAAATCAAGATAATACTGCTCAATGATTTTTTTCCTATTTTACAATTACAATAAAAATAACTTTATAATTATCTGGAAAAATATACACAAATTTGTAATTATAGTTTGTTATGAAAGGCTACCCCATAAATTAAAAAATTAGTCCATAATTTCTGATATTAGACTGCTGATTGTTGATCTCTAATTTGCAAAAAAAAAAAAATGTCCAAATGAATGATACCATTTTCTTTATTCCAGATAAAACAGATTCAACATAACTTCAACTTAAAACTGATATTTTGCATTTTCTGTTTCTCCTTTCAAAAAAATAGTGTCAATAATATATATCTATATATAATAGATACTAGCATTAATAAATCATTTATAATGCTGGTTTAAGTTATAACTCAATAAAACCTCATCAGTTTCTAGAGAATTTTACATTCTGTTTGGTTCATTGAATGTTTTGTGAAAGATAAATGCAGTGTAAAGCATCTGTTCCTCAAATTTTCCCACAATGGAGATGAAAATTAGTCCTTTCTGCAACTGGAGTGAATGCAATTGAAAACAATATGCCAACAATTAATCAGGAAAAGATATGCGTTACCATTTTTAGATGGATAGAGCTTTCTTTGTCTGGTACCCTACAAACTGAGCGATTTACACAGGAAATGCAATTACAGCAACCACTGGAAAAGACTGCCACTACAACCACAAGTGTCTTTTTTCTTTCTTGAAACCATTCTCTCAAGTGATTGGGGAAGCGAGCTGTAAATGAATGGGGTGGCACATGAATAGTTCTCAGAATACTCGTCACATTTCTGTGACCCCCCTCTCCCTCCAGATGATGTAGAGAGCATGTTTTTTTTGTGCAATTACTGATGCAGGTATGTATTTGCTGTGGTCACAGAAGTGACTCCGATTTGTACGGAAACTAGAAGGTTGTTGTTTTTGACCTTCTGAGGTGCAGTGCAGTTGAAAATAAATTGCAAAGCCTTTAAATGTTTAAAAGCTTCTCTGCGGTGGCCAGGACCACCGTAACTAAGGTTTCATGTTGGCTCCATAAACCATTCACTATCACTCCTACTGAAGCAGGTCAAGCATCCCGAGTCATTCAGATTGGGAGTGAATGGGTACTTCCAGTTAAAACATGCTACAGATTCTCAGCAAAGTACTGAGAAGAGACACATTTGTATGATTGTATGTCTCAGTCTCTGTTTTTTTTTTTTTTTTTGTTTGATGCATTGCAGCTCACTCTCATCTTAATCTTGCTCCAAGATCAAAAAGGATGATGCAGAAGAATATTGATTTTCATTGTGAGAGGAAGTGGCAAGTTGCTGCTGATGTGGTTATTAAAACAGCATATTAAATAAGTAAACAAACTGCCAGGCTAAGAATTTGTTGCCTATGTGACTAATGCAATGGGGACTGCAAGGTGGGATTGCTAATTTATGTGATATATTTGAGACTATAATGATAGGTTCATCAGTTTCTTAATGCACTGAGAAATAGCAATGATGCTAATGTTATATGCCCTCAAAGCTGGTTTAATCTGTATTTTTATTTTAACAAGTCGAATAACTTCTGTGAATATGTTTACTTGTGGTAATACAAAAAGGAAAAACTCACAAAGAATTCACAAAGAAGTAATTATGTCTAAGTATTTTCATTTGTGTGTAACTCATTGACATCCGTCATTTTCGCTGCCAGCTCCCTGATTTACCAGGTTTAATTAAATTGTGCCTTTGTGTGCATTTTAATTATGATGTTATGTTGTCATCAAAATTTTAAAAAAGGAGTCATGGTTACTCAGTCATTATTACATAAAATAAAAATAAATGTTTGTCATTGGGATGCATTTTCATCATTTTTTCTTTTCCTGAACTCTTGTAAAAAGTGAATAATATACTTGTGCTGTGGCTCATAAATACAGGTTTGTCAGGAATTATGTATATACTTTTATTTGTCAAGAAAACATTGTTTCTCATATTGTACACTGATGCAACA
Organism: Kryptolebias marmoratus; assembly: GCF_001649575.2. Lineage (NCBI taxonomy): Eukaryota > Metazoa > Chordata > Actinopteri > Cyprinodontiformes > Rivulidae > Kryptolebias > Kryptolebias marmoratus. The sequence goes on along the minus strand of NC_051438.1, from coordinate 25,649,440 downwards.
ACTCTCTTTCCATGGATAATTTATGTGAGCAAGCACATAAGCCTATCAGCACCTCTTGTAGTAACATAATTAGAGTTCAACAGTGATGGCTGCAGGTTGCAGGGCTGCTGCTGGGAGGGTGTGTAAGAATTGATGTTTTAACATAAAAAACAGAATTGCAAAATGAAACCTAGATTTTGTTTGGAAGTCAGGAGCATTACATCTATTGAGAATATATATATATTTAATTCAGTTCAGTTTATTTATATAGAGCCAATTTAGAACAAAAGTGATCTCAGGACACTACACAAAAACAAACAAACAAATAAAAAACAAATCCAAATCATAATTCCAATTCAGATCCAGATTCAAATACAGTTACAGTCAATTCAATTCCTATTATGATAGAATTTATTACATTATGGAATGTCAGTTAGTAAAGGTTATCTATCTAAGGAAGCCTGCAAATTGCATCAAATCTATACTTTGTCCCAATCTCCCATCCTGAGCAGCATATATAGGCGACAGTGGAAAGGAACAACTCATTTTTACCAGGAAGAAACTCAAGCTCATCATGTTTCAACCAGCTGAGATTTGAGAGGACAAGGAAGAGACACAGACAAACACAGAAGGATTGGCCCAGGTGTAATTTCTATGGGAAGGCAAACAAAAGCACAGTTTAACCCCTACATCACTAGCGGCCCCTGGTGCAGGGGCCGCTAGTGATGTTGCCAACAAGATCAATCCAGGGACTAAGGGGTTAATGGCAGCATTGCACATATAAACATGGAGAGTAGAGAGAGTAAAGACAGCAGCAGAGTGAGGAAATACGGTCAGTTTGTTCTCAAGCAGTCCAAGTCTATAGCATAGCAGCTCAACAAAGGGATAGCTCAAGAAACCTAAGCCAACCCTAACCATAGGATTTATCAAGAAGAAAAATCTTAAGCCTTTTGTTAAAATCTTACTGTATCAGCCTCACAGACAAAATCTGAAAGCTGGTTCCATAACAGAGGAACCTAAAAACTGTAAGATCTGTCTCCCATTCTAATTTTAAAAACACTAGGAACCACAACTATACTTGCAGTTTGAGATTGAAAATATGGAACAACAAGACCTTTAATATAAGATGAAGCTTGGTTGTTGAGAGTTTTGTATGCTAGAAGCAATTTTAGAAAGCAAAAAGTGGCACGCTACCGTGTTCTGTTTTTTCTATAAAAAAAATAAAAATAATATGTTTATTTTAGCGCTTTAATCTGCCTGTGCCAAAGTTAGAAACAGTAGCATTTTATCAAGGTGCGAGCAGGATCTCTTGATAAACAAAGAAGCCAAATCTGTCCACATATGAATAAATAGAACTAAGTGTTTTGTCAGCAGACTAATTGTCAACGCAGCTTTTGAGAAGGAGTGTAATTGCTATGTAATCTTAGAGCTGACAGAAAGAACTGCTAAGCAGTCATCATCTGTATGTTGATCTGCCATCTGTAGCAATGTCTAGGGGGAGAAGACAGTGGGGGGGTGGACAAATAGTGATGGAAAGCTGCTTATATTTACAGTGCATCTTCAAATGGTTCAGCTATCCAGATTTACTTACAAACCATGCATTTTTAATTCATAGCACCCTGCATTTTATGCCAGTGAAACCCTATATGACTCAGAAGGACCCGAAAAATCCCTGGGTAAAAGGAACGTCTTTTTCATACATTCTTATATAATGCAATAATTATGTAATATTTGAAATATATGTTACATCCTAGTTCCCCTTCTCTGAAATGGCTTAAAAGAAGTGTCTGTCTTTGATCAGATCGAAAGTCAGAAGAAGAGTGGGCAGGGCTGTGAGAGCAGTGAGGATTTTTCTCTATAAGCAGAAAGTATCATCAAATTCAAACAGTTTCTTCTTTTTCTTTTTTTTTTCCTCAACACCCCAGGTCCCTGAAAGTTCTTACTCTCCTTCCTGAATGAAATCACCAAACTCACCTAGGGCAAGGTTTTTTTGATGGCCCCAAATTCCACTGGGTGCAGCCTCCCTCCAGCTCCGGGGCTTCTCAGTGTGAAGCTGCTGTCTCTTTCTACTAAATATTACAGTTAGTGCCTTCAACAAGGCACCACGTCTGGGCAGAGGTGAAATTAAATCGTGTCATTTTTAAGAATGAACTTAATTTTTTGACATATATAATTATCCTAACTGTTCCAAGTGTCATGTTTTATCATGATGTTCATCCACTATTCTTTTCTAATTAAATCTAACAAGGATTTTATAAGAGGTCCCATGTTGTGAACACAATATTTTCTAAAATTTGTGCTCATTAGAGTGAAGGTGCTGAATGATTTTTAGGATTTTTTTAAGGTGTCATTCTCCATATTGTAAATACCATGATCTGTAATTGAAAAGCTGTGGCATCTCTAAGTTCTGTGATCTGTTTTGATTGAATTCTTGTGATGCACACACACGGCAATTTTCCTATTGGTGAAGGGCGAGCCAGTCAAAGCAAATGCCCTTTCAATTCCATTAGCAGTTGCATCAGTCTCTTAATGGAGAGAAAATGGCACAAGACCTTTTGCAGTACTTACACAATGAATATGAAAAGACTTTCACTGAGCTTGCCAAGCTTTAGTGAGTGCAAAACGGCTTTTAATTGTGTCCTGACTCCGTGTTGGAACATTCTGCGCAGTATTCAAGGCTTGTCAATTTCGTAATCGAAAAAAGATATTTTTCAAAGGAATGAACATCACAGAAACCTAATTTTCCATGAATATACTTATAAAAAATGGTACCAAATGTTTAGTCAGCTTGCAGACAGTTATAACCTGTTAAACAGTGACTCAGATTGCACTAAATTTAATGAATGAACAAACTTTTTTATTGAATACATCAGGAAAAAAAATATCAAATTTTGCTTTTTTTGGTTGATTTTTCTTGACAATCAATTAACAACTGAAACTAAGTGATTGTTTTTCTTATAAACACTGTGTAATGAATCAGTCTTTAGATCTCAAACATCTGAAATCAGAGTATTAAAACAAATTAAAACAGAAGATCATTTCTGGGAGCTGTTTTGACAGATTTGATAGGTTGTGTAAGCATCATTAAGATGGGAATGAGTCTGTCATTCCAGCGCTGGCATGCAGTATTAATCACAAAGGTCCTTTTTAAAGCATGTTGTTGATGGAGATGATGACAAGCTGACGTTGAGGAATTATGCAGAGGAGGCATCCGTCTTGATCTGATTTCAAAGCAAAGCTCGATAAACCACACAGCTGTTTCATCTGCCTTCCAAGTTTGCACATTAAAGGCCAGCTTAATTCTCTCTGTCTTGATGGAAGACAATGCCAGAATTTCTTAAAGCCTCATTTTTTCTCTTCCTTTTAAAAAAGGACAGACAAACATAATGTATGCTTGTAAATCAAAATGGCAAAAAGCCCATATTTATCATGGTTTGCCTCCGTGGCTTTCAGGCGTGCAGCTCTTGCAGTGGAGTACACAGAGAATGAGCACTGCTAGTGCCACATTTTCCCTTTGAGTTACCTGGAATCACATTGAGATTCTCACTTATAGGTTTTCATCATAGTGAGACCCTGTGCTGAGTATAAAACTGTTTGTCAGAAATTGGATTCAAACCTACACCTCAAATTGGAGACCAGCAACCATGGCGCTTGACATCACTCAGACATGCTGACACCTACAGTGTGCAGGGAAATTGAGTACATGAAAGAAATACTCTGTGTTACGACCTATACTTAAAAAAAAAAGTGTCCACCATACATTCGGAGCTTTAGGAAAAGGTCTGAATTGAAAATATGAGGAATGCAAGCATAGAACAGAAATGCAATTAAAATATTGTCTGTGATATTAAAATGCAAACTTGTGGTGTATCCTTTGAAAAGAAGCATTAAACCACTTGATCTTAACCAAACAAATATTAGGTGAATAATAAGGACTTTAGTCAGAAAAAAAGACATGTTTTGCATAGTAATTCATTCAAAGTCTATGAAAAGTTTTTCATATTTAAATATTTAAAAGTTTAGAACTAGGTGCTTAGTTATACTTAAAAAGGATTAAGTGCTAATATACATAAAGAGGCTGTTGTTTTTTTAGCAAAACTTGTACTTTTTATCTTAGTTCTTTAAGCTTTTTCACTCAATGTGGTAAATTTAGATTAGTCTGTGTGTTTGTATTGGGTTTAAACTAAATCAATTCCCAGGTTTTCACATTTGCAAATGTCAGACAGTTGGTTTTTCAGTTGGATCATTCTAGGTTACAGACACATCAATGAAGAGCAGCATAGCAGCCAGTTTGTGAAGCTGTGCGTAGAGCAGGTTTAATTCACTTCATAAGTTTATTTTGCCTTACTTTCTCGTGCGATTATGCACTCAAATTTACTGCATGTCAAATCCCGCTCTTTTGAAGATTTTGCATTATTGTGTGTTCAGAATATTCTACTAAGCCTCTGTCCTCACCAACAAAACAGCTCACTCCTTGTCGCAGTTCAAGAAATTTAACATTTTAGTCCATCAGAATCTTTCATTCACACTCTATTCCCATCAAACATAATGCACCTGCAACACAAACGCCATCTTTTTATGGCTCTGAAGTCAGCCTATGCTGCATTTTCAAAGCTCTCAGGGCAGCAGCAAACTAAACGAGGGCAATCAAGATGTTGAGATCAATATGTAAACGCTAAGATGAATGGATACAGTTTTGTTCAATATCTGTCATGTATCTTTATTTGTAATGCCTTACTGGAAGGTGAGATGCTTTCAGGGACTTCTTTATTTGGTAGTGAGAATATAACAAAGAAGAAAACTAAACAGCAAATTTATTCATTTTGTAAGAGAAGAACTAAAACAGTTTCAATAAGAGACAGCACTTATTTTATTCAAAACTAAAACTCTTTCTGTCTGCCAACATTCACTTACTTTTCTTTACAACCCCAATTATGAAAAACTTGAGATGCTGTGTAAAATGTAAATAAAAACAGTGCCATGGTTTTATATGGGTTCAGGCAAATATGAGTTTTCTTTGTTTTTACAATGAAACAAAAAAAAATCAAATGTTTAAACCAAGACATTGTACCAATTTCTTAAAAAAAATAAAGGTAATGTTGAATTTTAGGGCAGCAACAAATCTTAAAAAAGCGGGAAAAGGGGAAACAAAAGTGGTACAAATAGGAAATAGCTGAAAGAGCATTTCACATGAAATATGTTAATTAGCATCAGATCAGTAAAATGCAAAGAGGAAACCATATGCGAACACCATCCAGAAATATGACAGTCTTCTCAGGGCCAAAGCTCATTTAGGCAAAGTGAAAAAACTGGTCTTTGGTCAGACAAATGAAAATATAATTATTTTTTTGGAAACCATGGATTCCATGTCCTCTCTATTAAAAAAGGAGAGGAACCACTCAGCCTGTCATCTACACACAGTTCAAAAGCCTGCTTCTCTTATAGTACGGGGGTTCATTAGTGTATTAGTACCATCAATGCAAAGCAGTATATACAGGTTTTAGAACAACATTTGCTCCCATCTAACAAAAATCCAGCAAAGAAGACCCAAGAGTGTTGAACAGCTCCTAGACATTTACAGACTTTAAAAGAAGAAGTACTGCTTCACAGTGGTAAACATGGAACTGTCCCAGTTGTTTTTAGATGTGTTGCTGGCATAACATTTAAAACAACCTTATT